>NC_142018.1:300000-537500 GCF_049901735.1 Notechis scutatus
CCCCAAAATTAACAGCCATGAGGTGGTAACAAAGAGATGGAGACACTTCTAATTCTTCGTGGCTATCTCATGGACATATAGAGATTGCCATTCAGATTTGGTAGCACTGGTTCAGTGATCTGCTCCATCTTGGCTCTGGGTCTATCATAAAATGATGGAGAACTGACCCTCTTTATCCTGAAGGTGCTTTTCCAAAAGGCAAGTGAACTTTCTTGTTTTTTTCCTGGAAAATGTTTCACTTCTCATCCAAGAAGCTTCTTCAGTTCTTCCATTCATGGGACAACTATGACCTGGATGACTGAGAATCTCCATAGACATCTGTCCCTCTTTTTCAAAGGGTCAACCCAACTAAAGTTGCGTTCTGTTGCTGCTTAAAAACATCCTGGTAAATCTGTGATATGACCGTGATGAGTATTCAGATGGATGTTTCTATTTCTGCCCTTGATCTTAACATGCAGGTTACTTCTAGGAAGGTGCCCAATTTAATCTCAGATAATCCCAGGATCAACAGTTTGGAGTATTACACGGTCCACTTCCTTCCATCTAAGATTTCTTTTCCAATTTAGATATTTTCAAGAGAACTAGAGGCTCATCTGGATTTTTCAACCTAAGGGTGTGGGAATGACATAGCTGTCTCTCTTTCAATCCAACCACACAGGCAGAACTTTAATTAAATTCAGTTACATCAAAAAGAGCCTTGAAGCTGGTTAGCCTTTCATTTGCTGCCTTAAATATGTTTATTGCACAGACTGGACTGGTGAGGAATTTTAATGAACTAAATAATACAGTGGAAGGGGAGGAAGGAGATCTTCAGAGAGATGTATATTTAATAGCCCATTTTAATCTTTGCAGCCTGGCTCTGCACAACACATTTATTTCTTTGGATACCTAATTAACTGGTGGCTTAATAATATAAATTATTCTGTTGTTTGATGGATTACTTACTTAAAGGAAAACTATTATTTTCTATTACTTCTCCCTGGCTTCTTCTGATATTTTATAAATAAGATATTTTGCCCCTTTTAAACCTCCCCGAGCATGAAAAAAATGTCTGGTTTGATCCTATTTACTGATTAAGCTACAATTGTCTTGGCTTAAACAATATATTGAGTTATAAGCCTTGGTTTAAAAATTACAATGTGTTCACACAATTCACTATGTCCTGTGATTTGTTGGTTTTTCTCTGAATACACTAAACCTCAGTATGGTTTGCTTGTGTTTAAGTATGAGTCCAACTTCAGTGGTTTCCTAAATATAATTTACATAAATCCAGTCATTTGTGATTTATATGATAAACCAGCGGTTGCCAACCTTTCGGACCTCAGGGACCACTAAATTCATAATTTTAAATCCCTTGGACCACTAATATGATCTGCTTAATGACCAGCTGGGTAGGCGTGGCTAGGTGGTTATGTGACTGGGCGGGCATGGCCAACTCAATGTCATTCACGTCAAGGGGTGCCTTGCCAGCCTCAACTTGACCCTCCCCTCTCAGCCACTCCTCGCCTGCCCACCCAGGTTCCTTAGGGCCACAACAGGAAGCAGTTGTTGGAGCTAAGGAGCCACCACAAGAAAGAGTTGGCCAAAAGCTGGCTCAGTTCAAATTGGATCTGACCGAGAAGGAGGCTCAGCAGAAGCATCTCACTGAGGACTAGGAGCATAGGCTTTCCAAGCAGAGGGAAGACCTGCGAGAGTGCGAGGCCAAGTACCGGAGCCTGGAGGCTCAATGGGCTGAGATGGTCAGCCAGTTCTGGGCCATGATGCAGTCCCACTGGAACAAGGCACTCCTACGCTTCACCACCAGCAACATTTCCCTCCAGCCTTCGCCCAAAGCCCTGCACCAGGAGGCTGAAGCAGACCTCAGGTTGGAATTTCTGTCTCCTCCAACCCACACAAAAAGACCCAAAGGGGGAGACGCTCTGCAGCAATCCTGGCATGGGCAACTGCATGGGCATCCTCCAGCAGCAGAACAAACTGCAAGGGAGCTCAGGGCCTGGCCGCGAGAAGTCCCATGCTCCCAGGAAGATGGGGAAGAAGCTCTCCAGTTCGCTGGCCTCCCACTCTGGCATACCTTGGCAACTGGCCTGTTTCTCTCTGCCCCCCTTTCCTGTTTGGTCTGCTGGATCGATGCAGGGGACATCAACCTAGCTTGACACTGCCTGGACCAGGCGCTTTCTCTCGGCCTCCAGCCCGTCTCTGCTTTTGCAAGGCCTCCCGGCAGGCCAGTGCACTTGGGTGGAGGAGCTGCCCCAGGATGACCAATGGGCCAGTCCTGCGACTAGAGCTCTGGAATATGGGACCAGCTGGGCAGCTTGTGGTAGAATTGGAAATCTCCACCATAGAGGGGTAGTACATGCAATGTGCAATGTTGGAAGTGATGCAACGTGCAAGGAGTAGCGCAGCCCAGCCTACCTCAAAGAGTGCTATGAGGGATGTCTATGTATGCTCCATAGCACTCTTGAAGAAAATGTGGGAATAAACATCTCAGAGGCAAAGAAAAGATTTGATGCACAAATGATTGGGAAACCACCTTCTTAAAGAAACTAGCTTCATGAGCCATGCGATCCAGGAAAATACATGCTAGTATTAAGGGAATTCCAACATTACAGTATTTCTCAGTTATATCCCCCCTTCTACTCCTGTGTACAGGTAGTCCTTGACTTACAACAGTTCATTTAGTGACTGTTCAAAGTTACAATGGCACTGAAAAAAGTGGCATGAACATTTTGCACACATATGAGCATTGCAACATCCACATGGTCATGTGATGTACAACCAGATGCTTGAGAAATCTATATATATATATATATATATATGGTGTTCGGCTTGGTTCGGGTATTTTCCCACGTCATTGTAGTTGTTCTTTTAAAGTTGTAGCAACGTTTCAGCAGAATCTCATCTGCCATCATCAGGCTTCTGTATTGTGTCCGTCTGTGAGTCAGACTTTTACAGTGGTTTCAGATTTGAATTTGGGGCAGCCTATTGCTGTGCCAGAATGGTTTTTCTTCATCCTGATTGGTTGGGAGTCTTGGTCTGTGTTTATTGGTCTCGGAGTTTGCTGTGTTCTGCTTGATTGGTGTCTCTAATATCTTCTGTCTGTTTTTGGCTCTTTTTGTATCTTGATTGGCTGGCAGCATTGTGTTGCTTTAATGGAGGCCTTTAGTGCAGCTTGGCGGGTAAATGGGCGGCTATCATTAGTTAGGAAGCTGGGTTTCATCTGGGTGCCTGGTTGGGATGTGTTTGAGCTGGAGGTATCAGGGGGATCTGTTTGTGCCCAGGTGTTTGCCTGGCTTGTGGTGTGGAGATTTTTTGTTTGTGAGTGCAGGCTTCCAAATGATTGACAGCCTGGTGGAATCATCTCTTCTATTCATGCTTTCTGGTCTTTTTCAATCTCTATGGCTTCTCTGATGATTCTGTGATTAGGGTTTTCTATAGTGGCCAGGGTTTTGGTGCCATTGAAGTTGATGCTATGACCTGTGGCTTCCATGTGTTGGACTAGTGAGGAAGTGTGTTCCAGCCTTTTTGACTGCATTTTTGTGTTCATCCAGGCGGGTGCTTATTCTTCTATTGGTCTGTCCAATGTATGTGGCCGGGCATGATGCACAGGGGACTTCGTATATGCCTTGGTTTCCAGGTCAATTTTATCTTTGGGGTTGCTAAGGATGGCTGCTATTTTTCTGTCTGTTTTGAAGGCAGTCCTGATGTGATGTCTGTGTAGTACCTTACTAATTTTGTCTGTAGTACCTCTTATGTAGGGCAGGACAGCTGTTCCATAGGTCTGTTCATCTTCTGGGTCTCTATTATGTTTCAGTGTGTTTTTGTGGATCAAGCTGGTGATTTTGCTTTTGTGGAAGCCGTTGGCTGTCAGTACTTTAGTCAGGGTGCATAGTTCAGTCTTAATGTGTGTCTTGTCTGCCAGGCGTTTGGTTCTGGTAATTAGTGTTTTAGCCACGGAGTTTATCTGTGCTGGGTGGTGGTGGGATTGGGCGTTGAGGTAGCGGTTGGTGTGGGTTTTCTTCTGGTATATGGTGTGTCCTAGTGTGCCATCTGTTTTTGTAGATTAGTACATCTAGGAATGGTAGTTGTTTGTTTGTTTCTGTTTCCATGGTGAACTTGATTTTGGGGTGTGCGCTGTTTAGGTGTGTTAGGAAATTGTTTAGGTTTTCTTGTCCATGGGGCCAAATCACGAATGTGTCATCGATGTATCTTAACCATAGTTTGGGTTTGAGGATGGCATTGGCCAGGGCTCTGGATTAATTCTTCCATGAACAGGTTTGCAATGACAGGTGACAGTGGTGATCCCATGGGAGCTCCTTCTATTTGTTTGTATCTTTGTCCTTTGTATATGAAATATGTGTTGGTTAAGCAGTGTTCTGTTAGTTCCATGAGGTGTTTAGCTGGTTGGTATTTATTTTTGATGATTTCAAGGGTCTCTTTTATCGGGACTTGAGTGAATAGTGAAACCACGTCAAAACTTACAAGCAGATCTTCTTGCTCCACGTGTAGATCTTTGATCATTTCCAAGAAGTGGTATGAGTTTTTACATGAGAAGCTGCTGTTTCAGCATGGGGCTGTAGCTCTTTTGCTAGGTGTTTAGCTAGGTTTTGTAGTGGTGCTCCTCTGGAGCTGACTATGGGTCTGAGAGGTATGCCTTCTTTGTGTATTTTTGGGAGGCCGTATAGTTTGGGGCATCTGGAAGATTTCTCTCTGGGTATGATCGCGTGTTGGATCTCTTTGCTTATGTGGCTGGTTATAATTTTCTTCTTGGTTAATTTTTCCAGATATGTGGTTGGGTCTGTGTTTATGGGTTTGTATGTGGAGTCTTGGAGTAGGTCTGTCAATTTTGTTTCGTAGTCTTTTCTGTCCATTACTACAGTGGCATTCCCTTTGTCTGCTGGGAGGATGATTATGCTGCTATCTCTTTTCAGGGTTTGTAGTGCTTTGATTTCATTTTCTGTAAGTTGCTTTTTGGTGGTTTGCTTGTGCATAAGATGTTGGTAACTTGGTGTCTTATTTTATCAGCTTCATCTGTATTTAATTTAGTTAGGCTGGATTCTACTGCACATATGATGGATTCTGTGGGGATTTTTGGGGTGCTATAGCATAATTGAATCCTTTGGTTAGGACATCTGTTTCTGTTTTGGTGAGTTCTCTGTTGGAAGCGTTGTGCACTAATTGTTTCAGGTGTTGTTGTGAGTTGTTGGGGTTTTCTTGTCATGTTCTAATTTCTTTAGTTTTTCAATAATTTTTCTTGTTTGTAAATGCCTTCAGAATCAGCTCTCCAAGTTGTAAGTTGTTTTATCTTGTCCCAAAGTAGAGGGTGGATTTTGCTGCTCAGTTCCAGGTGTAGTGCTAGCAAATCTTTGTTTAACTGATCTAATCGGAATCTCTTATTGTGGAGCTCGTTCCTTAGTAAAGCCATTTCAGTTCTTTTCAGGATACGTTTAGTGGCTGCTGTGCTTTGATGAAATGTTAATTTGAAGCAGGTTGGTGTAGTATTGTTGTCTCTGCAGCTGCGTAGAATTGGAGGTCACATAGTATTCCTGCTCTTTTAATTTCCAGTTTCGTAGGTTTTGATCTGGCTGTTTATTTCCTCCCGTAGAGGTTTGATATTTGTTTTCTTAAGTTTTTGGGTACTTACATGTATGGTGTTCGGCTTGGTTCGGGTATTTTCCCACGTCATTGTAGTTGTTCTTTTAAAGTTGTAGCAACGTTTCAGCAGAATCTCATCTGCCATCATCAGGCTTCTGTATTGTGTCCGTCTGTGAGTCAGACTTTTACAGTGGTTTCAGATTTGAATTTGGGGCAGCCTATTGCTGTGCCAGAATGGTTTTTCTTCATCCTGATTGGTTGGGAGTCTTGGTCTGTGTTTATTGGTCTCGGAGTTTGCTGTGTTCTGCTTGATTGGTGTCTCTAATATCTTCTGTCTGTTTTTGGCTCTTTTTGTATCTTGATTGGCTGGCAGCATTGTGTTGCTTTAATGGAGGCCTTTAGTGCAGCTTGGCCCGGGTAAATGGACGGCTATCATTAGTTAGGAAGCTGGGTTTCATCTGGGTGCCTGGTTGGGATGTGTTTGAGCTGGAGGTATCGGGGGATCTGTTTGTGCCCAGGTGTTTGCCTGGCTTGTGGTGTGGAGATTTTTTTGTTTGTGAGTGCAGGCTTCCAAATGATTGACAGCCTGGTGGAATCATCTCTTCTATTCATGCTTTCTGGTCTTTTTCAATCTCTATGGCTTCTCTGATGATTCTGTGATTAGGGTTTTCTATAGTGGCCAGGGTTTTGGTGCCATTGAAGTTGATGCTATGACCTGTGGCTTCCATGTGTTGGACTAGTGAGGAAGTGTGTTCCAGCTTTTTGACTGCATTTTGTGTTCATCCAGGCGGGTGCTTATTCTTCTATTGGTCTGTCCAATGTATGTGGCCGGGCATGATGCACAGGGGACTTCGTATATGCCTTGGTTTTCCAGGTCAATTTTATCTTTGGGGTTGCTAAGGATGGCTGCTATTTTTCTGTCTGTTTTGAAGGCAGTCCTGATGTGATGTCTGTGTAGTACCTTACTAATTTTGTCTGTAGTACCTCTTATGTAGGGCAGGACAGCTGTTCCATAGGTCTGTTCATCTTCTGGGTCTCTATTATGTTTCAGTGTGTTTTTGTGGATCAAGCTGGTGATTTTGCTTTTGTGGAAGCCGTTGGCTGTCAGTACTTTAGTCAGGGTGCATAGTTCAGTCTTAATGTGTGTCTTGTCTGCCAGGCGTTTGGTTCTGGTAATTAGTGTTTTAGCCACGGAGTTTATCTGTGCTGGGTGGTGGTGGGATTGGGCGTTGAGGTAGCGGTTGGTGTGGGTTTTCTTCTGGTATATGGTGTGTCCTAGTGTGCCATCTGTTTTTTGTAGATTAGTACATCTAGGAATGGTAGTTGTTTGTTTGTTTCTGTTTCCATGGTGAACTTGATTTTGGGGTGTGCGCTGTTTAGGTGTGTTAGGAAATTGTTTAGGTTTTCTTGTCCATGGGGCCAAATCACGAATGTGTCATCGATGTATCTTAACCATAGTTTGGGTTTGAGGATGGCATTGGCCAGGGCTCTGGATTCGAATTCTTCCATGAACAGGTTTGCAATGACAGGTGACAGTGGTGATCCCATGGGAGCTCCTTCTATTTGTTTGTATCTTTGTCCTTTGTATATGAAATATGTGTTGGTTAAGCAGTGTTCTGTTAGTTCCATGAGGTGTTTAGCTGGTTGGTATTTATTTTTGATGATTTCAAGGGTCTCTTTTATCGGGACTTGAGTGAATAGTGAAACCACGTCAAAACTTACAAGCAGATCTTCTTGCTCCACGTGTAGATCTTTGATCATTTCCAAGAAGTGGTATGAGTTTTTACATGAGAAGCTGCTGTTTCAGCATGGGGCTGTAGCTCTTTTGCTAGGTGTTTAGCTAGGTTTTGTAGTGGTGCTCCTCTGGAGCTGACTATGGGTCTGAGAGGTATGCCTTCTTTGTGTATTTTTGGGAGGCCGTATAGTTTGGGGCATCTGGAAGATTTCTCTCTGGGTATGATCGCGTGTTGGATCTCTTTGCTTATGTGGCTGGTTATAATTTTCTTCTTGGTTAATTTTTCCAGATATGTGGTTGGGTCTGTGTTTATGGGTTTGTATGTGGAGTCTTGGAGTAGGTCTGTCAATTTTGTTTCGTAGTCTTTTCTGTCCATTACTACAGTGGCATTCCCTTTGTCTGCTGGGAGGATGATTATGCTGCTATCTCTTTTCAGGGTTTGTAGTGCTTTGATTTCATTTTTCTGTAAGTTGCTTTTTGGTGGTTTGCTTGTGCATAAGATGTTGGTAACTTGGTGTCTTATTTTATCAGCTTCATCTGTATTTAATTTAGTTAGGCTGGATTCTACTGCACATATGATGGATTCTGTGGGGATTTTTTGGGGTGCTATAGCATAATTGAATCCTTTGGTTAGGACATCTGTTTCTGATCTCCACGTGTAGATCTTTGATCATTTCCAAGAAGTGGTATGATCCACAAAAACACACTGAAACATAATAGAGACCCAGAAGATGAACAGACCTATGGAACAGCTGTCCTGCCCTACATAAGAGGTACTACAGACAAAATTAGTAAGGTACTACACAGACATCACATCAGGACTGCCTTCAAAACAGACAGAAAAATAGCAGCCATCCTTAGCAACCCCAAAGATAAAATTGACCTGGAAAACCAAGGCATATCGAAGTCCCCTGTGCATCATGCCCGGCCACATACATTGGACAGACCAATAGAAGAATAAGCACCCGCCTGGATGAACACAAAAATGCAGTCAAAAAGCTGGAACACACTTCCTCACTAGTCCAACACATGGAAGCCACAGGTCATAGCATCAACTTCAATGGCACCAAAACCCTGGCCACTATAGAAAACCCTAATCACAGAATCATCAGAGAAGCCATAGAGATTGAAAAAGACCAGAAAGCATGAATAGAAGAGATGATTCCACCAGGCTGTCAATCATTTGGAAGCCTGCACTCACAAACAAAAAAATCTCCACACCACAAGCCAGGCAAACACCTGGGCACAAACAGATCCCCCTGATACCTCCAGCTCAAACACATCCCAACCAGGCACCCAGATGAAACCCAGCTTCCTAACTAATGATAGCCGTCCATTTACCCGAAGCCAAGCTGCACTAAAGGCCTCCATTAAAGCAACACAATGCTGCCAGCCAATCAAGATACAAAAAGAGCCAAAAACAGACAGAAGATATTAGAGACACCAATCAAGCAGAACACAGCAAACTCCGAGACCAATAAACACAGACCAAGACTCCCAACCAATCAGGATGAAGAAAAAACCATTCTGGCACAGCAATAGGTTGCCCCAAATTCAAATCTGAAACCACTGTAAAAGTCTGACTCACAGACGGACACAATACAGAAGCCTGATGATGGCAGATGAGATTCTGCTGAAACGTTGCTACAACTTTAAAAGAACAACTACAATGACGTGGGAAAATACCCGAACCAAGCCGAACACCATACATGTAAGTACCATGAAAACTTAAGAAAAATATATATATATATATATATATATATATATATATATATATATATATATATATATATATATATATATATATAAAAGCAAAATCTATAAATCAAATATATATAAATCTATATACAGTATATAAATCTATATATATAAAAGCGAAATACCACTCATACATCATCACAAAATCTCCAGAACCGTAAAGCCTACAAACTTGAAATCTGGCACGTATGTTGCTCTTGGCTTCTAGGTGTTCACTAAGAAAGGATTTTTCGAAATGACCATCAGAGCATTAGTATTTCATATATTATTATTAACATGCTCTGGTGCTAAGGAGTTCTACTCCCCCTCCCCACCTGAAAAGAAATCTGTTCCAAATGCAAAACACAAGCAGACGAGTTTTAGTTTCATAGCAGCAAGCAGCTTTAGTACAGAACAGTTGAGCTAAGCCACGCCCAGGCTCCTTGCTGTCTGTTCACACAGCAAATACTATTTCAAGTTCCATGTTTCAGTTTCCAAACAGCCCTCAACTTTCTCACACACTGACAGGACGCTAGCCACATGACTTCCGATGGATGCTGGTAGGCAGAGGCAGATTTTTTTCCACTTATTTTCCTCTCCCCAAACTAAGTCCGACCACATAAGTTTCATATCGAAGCACGGGTATCGAGCTAGTGATTCATATTTATGATGGTTGCAGTGTCCCAGGATCATGTGATCATATTATGTGATCTTATGACCAGCAAAGTCAACGGGGAAGCCAGATTCACTTAACAACCATTTTCCTAACTTAGCAACTATAGTGATTTCACTTAACAACTGGGATAAGGAAGGTTGTAAAATGGGATGAAACTCACTGTCTTGCTTAGCAACAGAAATTTTGGTTCAATTGTGGCCGTAAGTCGAGGACTATGTGTACCTAAATGCATGCACCCATGCTCAATGCAAATGGGCTTTTGCAAAAACAACAGGATTCATTTCAACGCCTTTCTTCGAAAAATCTCAGAAAGAGCTCCTTTGGGATATTCCCATTAATGATTAGTGTTCCCTCTACTCTTTTGAGGAGAAATGATGAAAAGAGCTGGAGGACCTGGGGATGACGTCGATAGGGTGTCAGTTGTTGTGACTGGAAAGACTGTAAAGGGACGCCTGTGGCTCCTAGGCAGATGTTCAGAAATGTCTGAGCTCTGGAAAGTATGTTAGCAATTTTCTTCAGAGAGCAAAATGGGATCTTTAATACTTTCTTCTCTTCCTGTACAGCACCAGCTGGCTGCAATCGGTCAAAGTAGTTTTATGATATGCAGTGATTCCTGATTATTAGATAATGCAGAATAACAGAGTTGGAAAGGACCTCAGAAGTCTTCTGCTCAGGCAGGAAAAACTATATCATTTCAGATATAGTTTCCCAATCTCTTCTTAAAAACCTCCAGTGTTGGAGCATCCACACCTTCTGGAGGCAAGTCGTTCCTCTCATTAATTGTTCTCACTGTCAGGAAATTCCTCCTTAGTTTTAGGTTGCTTCTCTCCTTGATTAGTGTCCATCCATTGTTTCTTGTGTTACCTTCTGGTGTTCTTTGTGGCAGCCCTTTAAATATTTGAACACTGCTATCATATCTGGTCCTTCTCTCCCCTAGACTAGCCAAGCCCGGTTCCTGCAACCGTTCTTAGTATGTTTCACCCTCCAGCCCCCTAATCCTCTTTATTGCTCTTCTCTGCACCCTTTCCAGAGTCTCAACATCTTCTTTATAATATGGTGACGAAATGATTGGGAGCAGCTGAGTCTCTGTCTGTTATAAACGTGCCTGCACACCCACACATGCATGTATACAAATATATTACAAGTAGCCCTTGACATATGTAGAATATAAGCATTTATTTGCCAATTTGTCTTCTGGGAAGATATCTTGATTTCCCCATCTAGTTACACATTGAAAATTTCCTTGTGATCTCCCTTTTAATCATAACCAGGCTTAATCTGATCTTAATTTCTTGAGGTGAGCTAAAATTGATCAATGTTGCTATCCATTGTTACCTTTTCACCAAATAAAATAAAACAGAATAAAACTTCCTTCTTGTCTTGCTCTGCTTTGATGATTTCAAAAAGACATCAGTTTTCTTGGCAACGATACAAAAGGTGTTTTTTTCCCCTTCTGGGATGTCATTTCCTGGTTTAGCCTGAAGCCCTGAGAGTGTCTTATCCCAGGATGTACCAGACTCAAACCACTTTTGCTTCTGAATTCCGATCAGTTCAGCCAGATGCTTCCCCCGTTCTGAGACTTTTTATAATTAGCTTTCTTCTAACAGCAGCAAAAAATTACATCTGCAGAAAGTCAAATGCCGAACTGAAATGGGACTCAATATAAATTCACTGAATTAAATATGACTAACATCTCTTCTGACCCAAACCTAGTTCCAAGGAAACAAATACGAAACAGAGGTAACAGAAAAACCTTTTAATGATTCTTTACAAATTCCATTGCTTCCCGGTTAAAAGGCAGTTTCAGATTAATTATCTCTGATAAGAATGAGCCTTGCCAAGGTGGTGCAAGCCTGCCAAGAACACTAGATAAAGTTACTAAGAAATATTTCAAACACAAAAAGAGTCTCCAAACACCAACCAAGATAGTAGAGTATAAAGCTTCTTTGCTTCCTGCAAAGAACTCCGGTTTCTCAGCTGGCTTTTATCTCTTGAGGGAGGGGCCATTACCTTGCAGCCTTACTCTCGGAGTCACCCGTGCTGCTGCAGCTGCTCTTTCCTTCGAGCAGCCCTGCGTGTACGTGCACTTGGCACAGGCTCCTCGGGGACCTCTTCATCACTGCTGCCAGCCCCCACAATCTCCAAAGGCAGCATTCTACTCCCTGATGGTCCTGGCCCCATTCCTGCCTCACACGCAGGCCCCTCATCTGAGTCCTCGCTCTCCGAGACCTCAGCCGTCCGCTGAGAGTAGTGAAGAATAACACACACACAGCACACAGCCACACTGTATAGTAAAATGTAGGTTTTTACTTCCAGTAAATGGTTAAGCAAAGTCCAAACAAGCAGTCCAAGTCATTTACAGTTAAAGCAGTCAGTTTTCAGTCCAGGGATAATCCAAATCCAGTATCAAAAAGAGTTCAGTAACAGACTTACATCAAATCCGAGAATAACAGTCTATAGGAACAGCAACACTCTCCAGAACAGAACAGGAACTAAACAACCCAGGTTTCTGGCTCCATCTTATGGCCATTTGAGGAACCACACCCAATTACAGTTTTAGCATTCTCTTAAAGAGACAGTATTAAAATGTCTATCCTGGTTTATATATTTTCCAACCCAAATGTTAGGTGACTTACATTCCTAACAGTGATCATAAGTTGAAGACTACTTGTTATGTAGCTTTATAATAAAGTACAGGTAGCCCTTGACTTGCAACAGTTTGCTTAGAGACCGAAGTTATTGAAAAAAGTGACTTGTGACCTTTTTCACACTTATGACCATTGCAACATCCTTGTGGTCTTGTGGTTTCCAAGTGGATTTTGGATACTTGCCAACTGCCTCACATTTATGACTGTTACAGTGTCCGGGGTCATGTGATCCCCTTTTGCAACCTTCTGACAAGCAAAGTTAATGGGGAAACCAGATTCACTTAACAACTGTGTTACTCATTTAACAACTGCAGCTATTCACTTACTAAATGAAGAATGAAAAGTCGTAAAATGAGGCAAAATTTGTTTAACAAATTTATCACTTGGCAAGATAAATTTTGGACTCAATTTTAAGGACTACCTTAAAATTTAAATTTTTTTAAGGACTACCTGTAGAATTAATTCATCTGGGTTGTGTTTCCTGTCTGGTGTACTCGGTAAGGCTGACAGGATCTTCAAAGATCCCAGATCCTAAAACACATTGTTCACCTAAGAGTTATGTCTATTTGTTGCCACCAATTGCTTAGAAATAAGATTGGTAGCATTATTTGAGAATGTAAGTCTATGAGTTGCTTCATATCCTTGCACTGAATGTGGTTCTATTAACTGTAGTTTATTGAATAAACATGCATTTACGTTTACTTTAGAATGGGTAAAAATTGATAGAAGATTTTAGGAAAAGCCCTCCTACACTACCACCACTCATAATACTAGACAACACAGTGTCAACAGTAGAGACCTTCAAGTTTCTAGGTTCTACAATATCTCGAGATTTAAAATGAACATCTAACATCAAATAAGTCACCAAAATATTACAACAAAGAATGTTCTTTCTGCACCAACTCAGAAAGCTCAGGCTGCCCAAAGAGCTGCTGATCCAGTTCTACAGAGGAATTATTGAGTCTGTCATCTGCACCTCTATAACTGTCTGGTTTAGCATTGCAACCAATCAAGACAAACACAGACTTCAACAGATCATTAGAACTGCAGAAAAAACAATTGCTACCAATCTGCCTTCTATTGAGGACCTGTATACTGAGTCAAAAAGAGGAAATATCTACAGACCCCTCACATCCTGGACATAAACTGTTTCAACTCCTTCCCTCACAACGACGCTATAGGGCACTGCACGTCAAATTAGACACAAGGACAGGTTTTTCCATCTATGCCGTCACTCTGCTAAACAACTACCGTATATACTCGAGTATAAGTCGACCCGAATATAAGCCGAGGCACCCAATTTTACACAAAAAAACTGGGAAAACTTATTGACTCGAGTATAAGCCGAGGGTGGGAAATGCAGCAGCTACTGGTAAATTTCAAAAATAAAAATAATTAATTTGGGAAACGATCTCACTATCATGAAAGGTTTAATTGATTCACTAACCCAAAAGAAGAAGATGATGATGACAGCGGGAGGCAGGAGTCACTCTCTTCCCCTCCCTCGGAGGCCCCCCTGAGTCAGGAGTCACTACCGCCGGCGCGGCCCCAGTCCCGCCGCCTCGGGAAGGGAAAGGCAAAGCGCTTTTTGCCTTTCCCTTCCCGGCTGAGGCTGTTGGGAGTCGCTGCCGCCGGAGGCCGCGACTCCACACCATTTTTTTTTTCAGAGGGGAATCTGACTCGAGTATAAGCCGAGGGGGATTTTTTCAGCACAAAAATTGGGCTGAAAAACTAGGCTTATACTCGAGTATATACAGTAATTCCCACAATACTGTCAAACTATCTAATGATCTATCATTGTTGTATGTACACTGAGAGCTTATGCACTAGAGACAAATTCCTTGTGTATCTAATTACAATTGGCCAATAAAGAATTCTAATTCTAATCTTAACTCTTCAAAAAGAAAACAATTGTATAAAGGGAATAACAACTAATAAAAAGTAATAACAGTTCAAGACAAAACCAAACAAATCAAAAGCACAAACTAAGGAAAGAAAAAGAGAGAAAAAAGTTTGCTTGGCGTCTTCCTTTTATTTTTTGTTTGGGTTTCTCTTTTTTTCTTTTGCTTTAAGTATAAAGATAGTTTTGTTAATTGTGTCTGAATACTGCTAAATAATAATGATACATTTTTATAAAATGTAGGAGAAATGTGTTTGTAAACTAAGTGTTCCTTTAACAAAAATGCAAATGTACACCTTTGGAAAAATCTGAGCAAAATTACACAGTTTTTATACAGTACAATGGTTAAATATGGCATGAAACAACTGAAAGAAAATGCGGAGGGAGAGCCTAGAAGGGGTAAACCAAAACTGAGATTTGCATAAATGAGAAATAGGGAGAAATAAACCTAGCAGATGTCCCCAGGTCTACTTTACACACTGCAAACACCTATTCTTGGCTTAATGCTAATCAAAATGCATTTCCTTGAGCTGAACTCAATGAGATTAACTTCCAGAGACCATACCTAGCATTGCTAATATCCTTCCAGAATTTCATCCTGGATCCCTCTTTGCACACCCCATCAGTTCCTCAATTCCATTTTATTCAGGAAAGAATCTCAGCTGCTCATAACAACTTCAAAAGCTTAGTGTAACATAAGGAGCCTTTAAGCCAGTCAGTTGGAGATGGGGAACAGAGATGCTTGGCATAGCTTTTAGCCTTTAGCACTGCTGGAAGTAGAACTTTATTTCCCATTGGTGACTATTTATAGGCAGTGTAACAATCCTACTTAAAGCAACATGTGTATCTTTGGGGAGGGCATTGGGCTAAACGGAGTCACCTGTAGAGAACTGGACCAGAGATTTGGTTCAATATTTGTCAGCCTGAGCATCCTTAAGAAGTAATGGACTTCAACTCCTAGAATTTCCCAACCAACAAGGCTACTGAAGGTCATTTTGTCTTCTATACTAAACAGGCAAGCACCTGCCACATAATAACCCAGACTTAACAATTGTCAATAAGAAAGACAAAACAGTCTGGATAATGGACATGGCAATAACTGGAAACAGCAGATAGACAGATCGGGAGAAGACAACAAAATACAAAGACCTGTAAATACAAATAACAAGGACCATGACAAGAGAAAGCAAACCAGCAAAGGTAGCACCAGTAGTAATAGGTACTTGTAGGAGCAACCCCAAAAGAACTGGAGCACCATTTGAACACCATTGACAAATTCATCATCGGTCAACTGCAAAAAGCAGCTTTATTCAGAACAGATTACATCCTGTGATGACACCTCAAACACCATCAAACATCAATATCTGTCTATTCCAGGTCCTTGGGAAGCACTCAATATGTGGATAAAAAGTCCAGATCCAGTCTAAATATCTGGCTGATTATGCCAGGAACCATAACTGACAAAATCACCATTAGTCAATTGCAAAAGGCAGCTTTACTTACAACCTGCAACAGTACCTTTTAAGGGGTGTCAAACTCACATTGTCACTGCAAATGTCACGTGATGTATCGGAATTTTTTCCCCTTTGCTAAACTGGGCATGGGCGTGGCCAGCATGTGACACATCTAACTTCCTGTTTTAACACTGTCAAACATCAAATAACAACAACCTGATGCTCATCCCATCAGGTCCTCAATAGGTAGATAAAAATGCCAAATCCAGTCTCAGTATCTGGCTGCTATGTGACAAATCATAATAATAGTAATACATTTCCCGTTCTTGCCAAAAAGATACCAAGTAGGATTCAGTATTGAAGTAAATATAGTACATAATTATGATCATTTAAATTAAAAGACAGTCATCTGTTTTGTGTGGCATGCTAGGTCACCATTTTATCCAATTAACCATTATTAAAGTTGTGATTTAGTGTCATGTGTGAGTCAATCTTTCTTTCATAGAATTATACAGTATGTTTTTTAATCAGACTGTTATTAAAACCCCATTCTGTCTTTTTAAGTGCTTCTGGCTTTCAGAATTGAAGATTTCAGGCTAGATACTCTATCTGGGCTGCAAGAGTCCAGAAGACCACTAGCTGTCCATCTTGCTGTCCAGAACTGCTAGACATGGATCTGGACAGGTGTCAGCCCCCTAGGTAGATCAGAAGAGGAATCAGGCTGGCTGGGGAATTCTGGGATTTGAAATCCACACATCTTAAAGATGCTTAAGGTGAGAAATGTTGGCTTAGCAGTAGAGTATCTGATGCCCTCTTGTGGCATGGAACAGGCTACCTTCTGCTTACCCTATGGAGGAAATGTAATAAAACGAGGCTTATCCGTTTTATCTGAATTTCAGTTCTCTTTAAGTCTCTTTTTCCATAAAAGGCTGGAAATATTGATTTTCCAGGTCACAGCATCAGGGAAAAGGCAAAATTATATTGACTAGTACGGAAGAAGGAATGAGTTTTTGTCTTAGGCATGGATGGTCAAAGTATCTGCTTCATATCATTTGTGGATTAAAACAAGGTAAACTGTAAGGGATGGTGATACAAATCCAACCAAAGTGTTTATTATTTTTTGGTCAATGTCTTTTGCCAATGACATTTAGTTCATTTATTAAATTCTTTTCTGAGTTGACAGAATGCTGGCCTGGATTCACTTTTGGCCTTTTCTAAATTCTAGATTTTCTTGCCTTACATTTTAGTTCCTCATGTACCAAATTGGGCGTTGGTACCTACCTGATACGCCCGTTCTCGTCGAGCTGCGCAGAGCATCCAGACAGTGGGAGGTGCTCCAGTCTTCACTTCTAACAGGCTGAGCTATAATTGAGGAACGCTCCTCCTCCTCCACGTGACTCCTCCATGCGTTCCCCCAGTTTTACGAAGACGAGAAGACAACAACTATCCTCTCATGTCAACTATAATACAAGTCTCAACTGTGAACTATATACATCATTGGCCGAAACAGGACTCCCCACCAGACGGACCAATTAGGGTGGGGCTGGATGCTCTACGCAGCTCGATGAGAACGGGCGTATCAGGTAGGTACCAACGCCCATTCTCCGTGGAGCTGCTGCGAGCATCCAGACAGTGGGACATACCAAAGCATGGCCTGTCCTACGGGAGGGACTCCGTCTGGTCGGGAATCACCTCTGGATCTTTTGCTACCTGTTGAAGGACTCGCCTGCCAAAGGAAGCCTCAGCTGAGGTGTAAACATCGATTTTATAGTGACGTATAAAGGGAGATGGAGACGCCCAGGTGGCTGCTCGACAGATATCCTGAATCGACGCCTGAGTAGCCCAGGCTGCCGAGGTGGCTGCACTCCTTGTAGAGTGAGCGGTAATCCCACTAGGGACAGGTAGAGCCTGCGCTAAATAGGCCTTGGATATAGTAGCCCTAATCCAGCGGCCAACAGTAGACGGGGAAACCTTGCAGCCCAGCATCTTTGGCTGAAAGGACAGGAATAAAGACTCTGATTTTCTGATTGACTGTGTACGATAGATGTAGATACGAAGAGCCCTTCGCACATCGAGAGTGTGCCACTGCCTTTCCCTCTCTCGGGAAGGCTTGGGACAAAAATTAGGCAAAATCAATTCCTGGGATCTGTGAAAGGCTGAGTTGATTTTTGGCATAAAGGCGGGATCTGGTCTCAGAACCACCCAATCAGTGTGGAAGACACATAAGTCCTTTCTCACGGATAGAGCTGCTATTTCAGATATCCTTCTTGCCAATGTTATCGCCATAAGGAACACCACTTTGAATGTGAGAAACAAGTGGCGCCTCCCTGAGAGGCTCGAAGGGAGGTTTAGTTAATGCCATCAGAACTCTATTAAGATCCCAGGTAGGATATCTGTGGATCACCGGAGGGTGCAGATTAGCAGCCCCTCTAAGGAAAGACCTTATGCGAGGGTGGTGGGAAAGTGAGTCAGAAGAGCTGCCAGCGATCACCGTGGACAGGGCTGCGACCTGCCTTCTCAGAGTGTTGGGGGAGAGGCCCCTATCTAGTCCTGCCTGTAGGAAGGCCAAGATTTGCGCAATTGAAGGCGAGAGCGGATCAACGGACAACTTATGGCACCACTTACAAAAGATGTTCCAGGTTGCGTCATAAATGCGGGTAATCGAAGGCCGCCTTGCTGCCAGGATGGTATTGATGACCTGGATCGACAAGCCCTCCTTTTTTAGCCTTTCCCGCTCAACCTCCAGACGGCTAACTGAAACCACTGCAGGTCTGGATGTTGAAGAGGTCCCTGGGACAGAGAGATCCTGTCGAGGGGGATCCTCCATGGCGGGGCCACTGACAGATTGCGAAGATCCGCAAACCACGGTCTCCTGGGCCAATACGGGGCTATCAGGAGGACCTCCGCCCTTTCGAGAATCAACTTTTGAATCACCTTGGGTATTAGCGGGAGGGAAGGAAAGGCGTACAGAAGCCCAGTGGGCCAGGGGCAGCGCAGGGCATCGTGGTTCTCTGCGCCGTCGGCAGGGTAACGAGAGAAGAACCTCGGTGTCTGGGCGTTGAGCGGAGATGCGAACAGGTCCACCAAGGGCTGACCGAACATCGCTGCTGCCTCCCTGAACAAGGAGGGATGAAGGCGCCATTCCGATTGGTCCTGCTCAGCCAGTCTGCTTGGACATTCGAGACCCCCGAGATGTGCTCCGTTCTGATGGATAAGAGATGTCTCTCTGCCCATCGACAAATTCGCTTGGCCTCCCTCATGAGTCGAATGGAATGAGTGCCCCCTTGACGGTTGATGTGAGCTTTGGTCGTAGTGTTGTCTGTTAAGACCAGAATGTGACGGCCCCGTACCTGGGGAAGAAAGGCACGCAGAGCCAGATATACTGCGTGCAGCTCCAGCCAGTTGATGCTGCAGCGCCGCTCGGTTGCTGACCAAGTTCCCTGGGCTGAAAGCGACTGCATGTGGGCTCCCCATCTGGAAAGGCTGGCGTCTGTTGTGAGAGTGACCCTTTGGGGCTCCTTGAAGAGATGACCTCTGTTGGTAGAGGGTCTTGTCCACCAGAGGAGGGAAGCGAGAACCCTTGGAGGGACCTTCACCACGAGACCTGAGTTGCTCCTTCCGGAACGTTGGTAAGGCAGGAGGAACCACTGCAAGGATCTGGAATGTAAACGTGCCCAGGGAATAATTGATATACATGAGACTAACTTCCCAAGCAACTTGGACAAGTTCAGCAACGAAGCCCTTCTAGTCTGCCTGATTGTCCTGATAGCTTTTTGGATACTGGTGAAACTCTCTTGGGAGAGGAACACCTTCCCTTCAACCGAATCAATCACAGCTCCTAAGTGCGCTGTACGGGTGGAAGGGTTAAGTTGGCTCTTCTCCCAGTTAACGAGGAATCCGTGAGCCTGAAGTACTGAGAGGGTGGTCAGTGTCACTCTCAGCCTGATGTCGGGTAGGAGACAGAATAAGAATGTCGTCAAGGTAGCAGTGAATACGGATAGGGAAGTGTATGAGGTAAGCCGCCAGGGCCGCCAACACCTTGGTGAAGGTCCTCGGGGCCGAGACGAGACCAAAAGGAAGGTCACGTGGAGGAGGAGGAGCGTTCCTCAATTATAGCTCAGCCTGTTAGAAGTGAAGACTGGAGCACCTCCCACTGTCTGGATGCTCGCAGCAGCTCCACGGAGAAACACCCAGTTCCTTGCTGAATCACCGGGAAAGGATGCTGACCTATCTAAACTGTTACCTTAGCTCAGCTAAAGCAGTTGGCTCTAACTTGGCTGCTTTTAAACCTCCTGTGAAGCCATCCTATTTCCCATCAGCAGTTTCTAAGAGATGGTGGTAAGAACAATCTCTAACCTCTATAGGTAGTCCTCGACTTACGACCACAATTGAGCCAAAAAAAATTCTGTTGCTAAGACAGTTGTTAAGTAAGTTTTGCCCCATTTTACAACCTATCTTGCCACAGTTGTTAAGGGAACCATTGCAGGCATTAAGTTTGTAACCCAGTTGTTAAGTGAATGTGGCTTCCCCATTGATTTTGCTTGTCAGAAGGTCGCAAAAGGTGCAATCACATAACCTTGGGACACCTTCAGAAAACTGTCTGTCTGTCCATGAAGCTTAAACATAGGTGGTCCTTGATTTACGACTACAATTGGAATCAGAATTTCCATTGTTAAGCAAGATACACCCATTTTTACTACCTTTTTTGCCACAGTTGAGCATGAATCACACAATCTTTAAGAAAATCCAGTTTCCCCCCATTGATTTTCCTGGTCAGAAAAAGGCCTGGAGAGTCACAAATGGTGATTCCATGACCCTGGGACCTTGCAAAGGTTGTAATATGCTGTTTGCCAAGCATCTGGATTTTGATCATGTGTGTTAGGAATGTAAGTCACCTAACAGCTATTTGGGTTGGACTATATATAAACCAGGATAAACATTTTAAAACTGTATCTTTAAGAAAATGCAAAATTGTAATTGGGTGTGGTTTCTCAAACAGCCATAAGATGGAGCCAGAAACCTGGGTTGTCTAAGTCTCAGAAGAGAGTGTGAGTGTATCTCTTTTTCCTTCTGTTAGAGAATATTGCCGTTTTCCTCTTAATTGACTGCTATTCCTGGATTTGATGTAAGTCTAATACTGAACTGTTTTGGACAATGGAATTTGTTATTGGATTATCCCTGGACTAAAAACTGACTGATCGTACCTGTGAATGACTTTGGACTGCCTATTTTGAACTTTGCTTAAACTTTCTGGAAGTAAAAACCTACATTTACTCTACAGTGTATCTGTGTACTGTGTGTGTATTATTCAAACACTACTCTCAAATACGTCTCCCTGTATGCGCTCATTCTCCTAACGGGGAATTACCTCAACAATGTGACCCTAGGGATGGCTGCAACGGTTGTAAGCACAAGGCCTGGTGGTTATCACTTTTTGTTATAACTTTGACCAATCACTAAACAAATGCTTGCAAGCCAAGAACTACCTGGGTTAGGCCTACTTTTAAAACCCAGCTTATTTTCATGTAGAGCTCCGCTTCACTGTTGAGACAGAAGGTACTGCATGCAAGCCATCATGACTGTGTTCACACAACACACTAACCTCAAACCAGTTCAAACCCAGTGATTTTTATTGAGCCAACCAAAAGCAATGAGCTTAGTGCAGTTTTGAACTAGGTCAGTGGTGGGTCACCTTTTTGGGCTCCTGTGCCAAAAATTGTGTGTGCGCTTGGACACTCACACTCGCGTGCCAGCACCCAGAAGGCAATGCGCCTCCCCCCTACGCTCCCTATGCATGCGCCCACCCCCTCTGCTCCCTTACCTGCACTGTGCCTCACAGCTGATTTTCGGCTGGTTTGAGGCCTTTTTCGGCTTCCCAAAGGCTTGAGGAAGGCTTCTGCAGACTTTTCAGGCCGAAAACTAGGCCCATTTCATCACTTCTGGTATTTCCGGAAAAACAGGAAGTGATGAAACGGGCCTAGTTTTCGGCCTGAAAAGTCTGCAGAAGCCTTCCTCAAGCCTTTGGGAAGCCGAAAAAGGCCTCAAACCAGCCGAAAATCAGCTGTGAGGTACGCGCATGCCTGCACAAGTTTGCCTGCAGCTTGCATGCTGGCACAAATGGCTCTGTGTGCCACCTGTGGCACGCGTGCCATAGGTTCATCATCATGAAACTAGGTCTTCGCTTCCATGCCTCAGCTAGTGGAGAGTTTGATTTGGGACTTTCTTAACCTTTTATGCAAAATACCAGGAAAGTGACTTAAGGCATGACATGCTCAGCCTTCAAATTGCCATAGGAGATTTACATACAAAGAAAGTTGGAGAAAATTTTTGACTTCTGTTGGAAAATGACTTCTTCATGCTTCCCATTTTAAAGACAGAAGCCTGCAGCATTTCATCATAGCCCAGGTAGGAATCTACTGTGTCTATTTGTGTCTATTTGTGGGAGTTGAGCCATCTCTCTTAGCAAGGAACTGTACCTGCTGTAGCATTCTCTGGGGATGTTCCTTGTGGATACAGTGAAAGTTCACATAAACTACTAGACAAGGCCAGCAAGGGTTTGGGGAGTTTGTATTGTGGGAACCCCACTCGAATTCTAAATGTGATCTGAACCAGGCCATCGTGTGAACTTGTAATAGAAGAGGATATTTGTAGCTCAGGGTTTTACTGTGTAGTTCTTGGTGATCTCTGAGCTTGGTGGTTTTCCTGCAGATGTTTCATTACCAAAATTGGTAACATCAAATCACCAAGAACACTCTAAACATTGACAGGGCAAGCCATCAGTATATATAGAGAGAGCAAACCACACTCCCTCACTGATGATGTTACCTAGTTGGATAATGAAACGTCTGGACATAGGATAATAAGAGTTGGAAGGGACCTTAGCAGTCTTCTAGTCCAACACCCTGCTTGAGCAGGAGACTTTATATGATTTCAGACAAATGGTTGTCCAGTATCTTGTTAAAGCTTCCAGTGATGGAGCACCCACAACCTCTGCTAGACAATCAAATGCAGAGAGCACCAAGGACCATCCCCCAACTGCAAGGAGACTGGTCTTCTGTTTTGGTACCCTAGGTTTAGCATGAGGTATGAACACAGCCCCTAGACCTTTCCTTCCATTTTTTCCAAATTCAGTATTCATGCAATCAGAATTTCAATCAGAGTAGAGCTGGAAGGGACCTCGGAGGTCTTTTAGTCCAGCCCCCTGCTCAAGCAGGAGATCCTATACCATTTTAGACAAGTGACTGTCCAGTCTTTTCTTAAAAACCTCCAGTGATGGAGCCCCTACAACTTCTGGAGGCCAGCTGTTTTACTGGTTAATTGTCCTCACTGTTAGTAAGTTTCTCCCTAATTCCAGGTTGCTTCTCTCTTTGATTAGTTTCCATCCATTGTTTCTTATCTTGCCTTCTGGTGCTTTGGAGCATAAACTGTCCCCCTCCTCTTTATGGTAGCCTCTCAAATACTGGAATACTGCTATCACGTCCTCTCTAGTCCTGCAACCGTTCTTCATATAGTTTATCCTCCAGGCCTTTAATCATCTTAGTTGCTTTTCTTTGCACTTTTTCCAAAGTCTCAACATCTTTTTTGTAATGTGGTGACCAAAACTGGATGTAGTATTTCAGCTGTGGGCTTACTAGGGCTTTTTTTTTTTTAAAAATAAAGCAGTACTAAAACTTCATGTGATTTTGATTCTAGGCCTCTGTTTAAACAACCAAGGATTGTATTAGCTTTTTAAAGATGTTCCAAAGAAGTAATTGGAGCCTGCCACAAAACCTGCTGCCCACCATTGCATTGCAGAACCTCTGAAACCAACCCAGCAACCCTTTTCCCAAGGCAGCTTTCTGTCTCTTGCTTCCTCCCAAACAGAGCAGGTAGGCCATACACACACCCCCAAACCTGCAAGATGAGCAGAGACATGCGCTTTCTGCCAAAGCTGGACCTTCTTTCTCCTTCCCTGAGCAACGTTGCTACACCACGGAAGGCCAAACGTGTCAGTTAACCAGACGGGAGTCCAGCGAAGGATGAAAATGGAGCCGAGAAGCCGGAGAGCTCCTGCTATGCCCACCCATCGGATTGCAAAGTGACGGATGCAAAGAGAACGCAGCCGGCTCGGTGCAATTCAGCCCGAAGCCACGGCCGTGAAAAGTTAGACCTGGAAAGGTGCCCGATTCTTACCGTGTCGCGGTTGGCAGCCTTCAGTCCTGGGCCCCGAGCGCTGGGGACTTTGTTTGCAAGGCAAATTGTCCTTCGTGGGGTCGGTGCAGGAAAATGGAGAGAGAGCAAAGGAGGAGCAGATCGCGCACGGCCGAGAGCCACACTTCTTTAACATGCTGCCTGCGTTTTCAGCCAGCTGCATCTTGCGGTCCTGAAAATAGCCAACGGTTTGCTGAGACCTGATGGCTGTTTATCGGAAAGGATGGCTGTTTATCGGAAACCTGGCTTGCTTGCTTGCCACCGCCGAGAGAGGTGGGTGTGATTGGATCACCGGCAGCAGGAAAGCAACGTGGACTCGTAGGAGCCGGCAGAGGAATCATGAGTTCACTAGTCATAAGGCACAAGCTGGGGCTGATAGCCTGGAATTAACCCATTCGTGGCCGGCTCGCTTTCAGCCAGAAGCCCAACCCTGAACGGGGTGGCCGACCTGCTCGAAGCAGCGATCGTTTATTCTCCCCTTTTGTTTTGTAATTTTGTTCGGAGATAATTGACATTTCGGTGGCAGAGATTTCTAGAAATTCGGTGTTGCCCCAGCAGGCCAGCCTTAGGCATCCCTCGGCACATTTCTGTGCTCCTGAATGGCACACCTTCTTTTTTAGCTGATTTTATTCTCTCCTCGGCTTGGAAAAAAACACTGAAAGTCATCCTGGTCCTCGGCTGCCCAAAATCTCTGAGAGAGAGAGAGAGAACGGAAATTAATTCCGAAGAGCCCAAAGGCCCCTTGCTCCTAAAACGATGCTAACAGAATGGGGGAGGGGAGAATACAGAGATCAGACATTTTACAAGAATCCATTAACGGGGGAATGGACATGGTTTGAGTGACAGCCAGTCAAAGGGCCAGGTCCTAACCCTAAAACAAAAGATCTCTATTTTAAAATGTATATGATCTAAATCAGTAGTTTTTTAAAGATGGGTGGACCTCAACTCCCAGAATTCCCCAAGCCCGTACTGGGGAATTGAAAAATTGATTGTTTCTAAAGATACCAGTCTTTCATTTTGATGAAATGTTTCAACTTTTCAATTTTTTAATTATTGGAAGCCAAATATTCAAACATAGAGAAAACCAATGTATAAATCAGTGGTGGGATTCAATTTTTTTTTACTACCAGTTCTGTGGGTGTGACTTGGTGGGCGTGGCAGGGGAAGGATACTGTAAAACCTCCAGTCAGAGGTGGGATTTGCCGGTTCTCCAAACTACTCAAAATTTCCGCTACCGGTTCTCCAGAACTGGTCAGAATCTGCTGAATACACCTCTGTTATAAATGTAAATTAATGAAGCTGATGAATATTTGGAAAGACACAAAGAAATAGCCAGCTGGATTCATAGGAATCTCAGTAAGAATCATTTACAATACAAAATGGATGGAATTTCAATATTGAAAAAGTGGTTCAGAACAACAGAGTTTTCCCCCCAGTGGATAAATCGCTGGAAATACTGATAGTTAGCAGAATAGAGCTGGAAGGGACCTTGGAGCTCAAGCAAGAGAACCTATTTCAGATAAGTGACTGTCCAGTCTCTTCTTAAAAATCTCCAATGGTGGAGCACCCACGATTTCTGGTGGCCAGCTGTTCCACTAGTTAATTGTCCTCACTGTTAGGAAGTTTCTCCTTACTTCCAGGTTGCTTCTCTTTGATTATTTTCCAACTGTTGTTTCTTGTGCTGCCCTCTGGTGCTTTGGAGAATAATTTGACCCCTTCTTCTTTGTGGCAGCCCCTCAAATACTGGAATATTGTCACCCCTAATTCTTCTTTTCCTTAGACTAACCCAGATCCAAAACCTGCAGCCATTCTTCGTATGTTTTAGTCTCCAGGCCTTTGATCATCTTGGTTGATCTTCTGTGAACTTTTCCCAAAGTCTCAACATCTTTTTGTAGTTTGGTGACCAAAATTGGTTGCAGTATTCCAGGTGTGGTCTTATTAGGGTTTTATAACGTGGTACTAATACTTCACGTGATTTTGATTCTATGTTTAAGCAACCCAGGATTGTATTAGCTTTTTTGGCTGTTGCTGCATATTGCTGGCTCATATTCAAATGATCATCCACTAAGACTCCAAGGTCCCTCTCACAGTTACTGTTTTTGAGCCAGGTCTCACCTAATCTGTGCTTATACCTTTGATTTTTCCTGCCTGAACGTAAAACTTTGCTTTTCTCCACATTGAAATTCATTTTCTTGGATAGGGCCCATTGTTCAAGTTTGTCAAGATCTTTTTTGGATCTTGAGCTTGTCTTCTGGGATGTTGCTGCCAGTTTAGTGTCATCTGCAAATTTGATGAGTTCCCCTTCTATTCCCTCATCTAAGTCATTTATGAAGATATTGAAGAGTACTGGGCCTAAGTACCCACAGCTTACTTCTCTTCATGTGGTACTAAGGACTACTCATTGAGTATAGGTAGTCAGCCAGCTACAAATCCATCAGATGTTGTCTAGTCTGCATTTTTCTAGCTTATCAAGAAGTAAGTTGTGGTCTACTTTATCAAATGCCTTACTGAAATCAAAGTATATTATGTCCACAGCATTTTGCTGGTCTACTAATTTAGTGACTTTAGATTAGATAGCTAATCTCATGCTTGAATTAAAGAAATGAATGCATTTAACTTTGTTTCTACTTGGAAACTACTTCTGGATTCTGTGCTTGAGATAATAATACTAATACTAATAATACTAATAATAATAAAACAACTTTGATTTGGGGTTTGCTGATTAGATACATTTGTTGTTATAGAATGACTAGTACATACAATACAAGTAGTCCTCAATTTACAACACAATTGAGCCCAAAATTTATGTTGCTAAGTGAGAAATTTGTTGCCACATTTGTTAAGTTAAATCATTGTAATTCTTAAATTAGTAACCTGGTTGTTAAGTTTCCCCATTGACTTTGCTTGTCGCAAAAGGGGATCATATAACTCCAGGACACTGCATCCGTCATAAATGTGAGTCAGTTGACAAGCATCTGAATGTAAATCACATGACCATGGGGATGCTGCAACAGTCATAGGTGTGAAAACCCATCGTAAGTTACTTTTTTCAGTGCTGTTGTAACTTCGAACAGTCACTAAATGATCTATTGTAAGTCGATGACTACCTGTATTAATTTTTTTTTTTATATGTATCCATGTATTCATAACTATGTTTTTACTTATACCTATTATCTTGTAACCAATTGACAAAAATAAATCAATAAATGTAAAGTAAAACATTGAGGCTGTAATGTTATTGTTTTATTCTACTACACTAAAAAGAATTGGATGTCAATGCTTTTCCCCTCTTTATCCCACACTTCCCTTTCTCTGCTTTCTCCTCCATTTTCCCACTGCTTTCATTTTCATTTGTAGTTTATGTTTCCATGGGTTTAATAAAATTATTTAAAAAAACCAAAGAGGTTAAGTTCCTGTGCAAATGTAAATTGATCTACATTCAGCCCACAGTAAGCCAGACCTGACCACAGAACAAAGAAACAAGTGTGGGCAACTGATTTTGCCAAAAGGCAGCTGCAAAAGCTACATTGAGAATGAGGAGGTTCTTTGGTGCTCTCTGAGCTTGCCTTTTTTCTTGTAGATGTTTCATTACCCAAACTAGGTAACATCATCAGTTCTGGGACTAGTACTGATGATGCTACTTAGTTTGGGTAATGAAACGTCTTCAAGAAAACAAGCAAGCTCAGAGAGCACCAAGGACCCTTCATGTCAGCCCTGAGCTACAAATATTCTCCTCTATTAGCACTACATTGAGAACGCTCAATAAGAAAGAAAGAGAAAAGGAAATATAAAAGAAACTTCAATTAGAGTTCAAGCAAATGTGAGAAAAAGTCACATGGTGCTAGTACTGGATGGAGCTCTGGGACATCACAGGAGTGGAGCCAATCTGAACATTTATTTATTTTATTTATTTATTTGATTTGATTTGCCAATTGTTTACAAGATAATAAGTATAAGTGTATACATAGTTGTGAATACATGAGATGGGTACATATAAGAAAAATAAAAGAAGAATAAGAGAAACAATAGGACAGGGACGGTAGGCACGTTGGTGCGCTTATGCACGCCCCCTACAGACCTCTTAGGAAAGGGGTGAGGTCAATAGTAGACAGTCTAAGGTTAAAGTTTTTGGGGTTTGGGGAAGAAACTACAGAGTCGGGTAGAGTATTCCAGACATTGACCACTCTATTGCTGAAGTCGTATTTCCTGCAATCAAGTTTGGTGCAGTTAACTTTGAGTTTGTATCTATTGTGTGCTCTTGTGTTGTTATGGTTGAAGCTGAAGTATTCATTGACAGGTAGGACATTGCAATGTATGATTTTATATACCATGCTTAAATCAGACCGAAGACGGCGTAATTCAAGGTTTTCTAGTTCTAGAATTTCAAGTCTGGTGGCATAAGGTATTCTACAACGAGTAGAGGAGTGGAGAACTCTTCTTGTGAAATATTTCTGGACTTTCTCAATTGTGCTAATATCAGATACGTAATGTGGGTTCCAGACTGATGAACTGTATTCGAGTATTGGTCTAGCAAATGTTTTGTATGCTCTGGTTAGTAGTGTGATATTACCAGAGAAAAAGCTACGTAGGATTAGGTTAACAACTCTTAATGCCTTTTTGGCTATGTAGTTGCAGTGGGCTCTAGCACTTAGATCATTAGAGGTGAGTATTCCAAGGTCCTTTACAGAGCTTGGGTCATCAACAAGATCTTGACTATTCAGCTTGTATTTTATTTTCTGATTTTTTTTTACCAATATGTAAGACAGAGCATTTATTTGTTGAGATTTGAAGTTGCCATTTGTTTGACCATTCAGATACATAGTCAAGATCTTTTTGTAGGGTAGCAGTATTGTCTGTGGTATTGAACAGCTTTACATCATCAGCGAAGAGAACGCAATTGCTCTTAATATGATCACAGAGGTCATTTATGTAGAGTATGAAGAGAGTTGGTCCTAGAACACTGCCTTGGGGACACCACTATTGACAGGTACAGAATTTGATAGGACGCTCCCAATTTTGACCATTTGTTGTCTGTTTGCCAGGAATGCTTCTATCCAGTTATTCAGTTGTCCAGAGATACCATAGGATTTTATTTTTAGGAGTAGTTTGTCGTGTACCACTGAATCAAAGGCTTTACAGAAGTCTATGTAGATTGCGTCTATTGCTTTGCCCTGGTCGAGTTGTGTCGTCCATATGTTTTTGCAGTGTAAGAGTTGCAGATTACAGGATAGTTTTTTCTGAAACCAAATTGTTTATTGGAGAGTAGGTTGTTTGTCTCTAAGTGGAGGATGATGGATTGGTTAATAATTGATTCCATGACTTTACAGGTGACGCAGCATAAGGAGATTGGTCTGTAATTTTCAACTAGGCTTGGGTCTCCCTTTTTGAAGATGGGGATGACTGTGGCTTGTGACCATAGGTTAGGCAAGGAGCTGGTCCTGAAAGATTTTTCAAAGATTATGCTTAGAGGTTTGGCTATGGCAGTGGATAGCTTTTTAAGAAGTAGGCACATATTCCATCCGGTCCAATAGATAGAGATGGTTTTAGATTGCGTAGTGCTTTTTCAACATTGTCTTCTGTAAAATCGATATGTATTAGATCATTGTTGTTATCTGTGGTACGGCTAGGAAATACTGGGCATGATCCATTGCTGTTTACAAATACTGAGCCGAAGAATGTGTTAAAGATGTTGGCTTTAATGGTGTCGTCGTTGCAGTCTTTACCATCAGGTCCTATCAAGGGTGGGATGGACCTTGAGTCTTTTAGTTTGTTGTTTACAAAATTGTAAAAAGCACGGGTGGAATTGGTGCTTAGAAGGTTTTCCTTTTGTTTAATGTGATAATTGGTGCATTCTGTCTTTATCTGGTGGCATAAATTTTTGTATCGGCTTTTGAAATTGGCAACGTGACCAGATTTGTTTTTCCGCCAGAGTGATCTCTTTTTGGATTGAAGTTTCCTTATTGATATGGGTAATCTGCTTTTTTGTTTTGTTTTGGGAGTTGTTGTTGGTACATATAGTTTGATGACTCTTTTGACTTCAAGTAAAAATATGTTGTAATGGTCTTCAACAGTATTGCATCCAGTGAATAGAGATTGCCAATCAAGGGATGAGAGATCGTTGTCTATAAGATCATAGTTGCCTTTTTTGAAGTTACAATTGGGGATTACATCATTGTGGTGATTTTTGTGTGGGCGTATGTTGAGACAAAAGTCAATCATATTGTGGTCACTGCTGGAAAAGGGTTTACAAAAAGTGCATACAGAGCACAGTGCATAGAGGGATCCTTGAGTTAGGACCGCACTTAGGGCCAGAATTTCCATGGCGAAACAAGGTGGCTCTTAAGGGAGTCACACCTGATTTTATGACTTTTCCCCCCACAGTTGCTAAGCAAGTCACTGCAGTTGGTTAGTGAATTGTGCAGTTGTTAAGCAGATCCAGATTCCCCATGGACATTGCATGTTGGAAACTAGCTAGGAAGGTCTGATGGTCACATGACCCATGGATGCTGCAGTGGGATAAATACCTGCCAGCTGCCAAGTGTACAAATGTTATCATGTAACCATAGAGATGTTCTGAAGGTTGTGAGAGGACCATGGTTAGTTGGTTTTTTTCAGTGCTGTTGTAGCTTCGAATGGTTGCTAAATGGATGGTTAAGTTGAGGACTACTTGTACATTGAGACATTATAGTCAACTATTGTAGATCCGTGGGAAGGATCTAATAATTAGAAACACCAAATCCAAATCTAGAATGTATGTAAATGCTCCTCCTCCTCCAATCATCATCATCACCATCATTCTCCTCTTTCTCCTCCTTCTCCTTCTCCTCCCATCATCACCACCACCATCTCATCAATTTCTTCCTCCCTCTCCTGTCCTCCACCTCCTCCTCCTTCTCCTCCTCTTACTCCTTCTCCTCCTGGCCTTCTCCTTTTCCTCCTCCCATCATCATTGTCTCATCATTCTCCTCTTTCTCCTTCCATCATCATCATCATCATCATCATCACATCATTTTTCTTCTCCTCCTCCATCATCATTATCTCATCAATCTCCTCCTTCTTCCGCTCCCCTTCCTTTTTTTCCTCCTCCTCCTCCTCCTCCTCCTCCTCCTCCTCCTCCTCCTCCTCCTCCTCCTCCTCCTCCTCCTCCTCCTCCTCCTCCTCCTCCTCCAACTTTAATTCTTTGCCCATTGTGGATGACATGGGATTTATGCATATAAAAGTCATGAATCGAAATACCATCCCTTCCCTTTCCAGGGTCCCAAACATTGCCCATTCCTACTTAGTAGCTCTGATTTGTGTCCAACTGAGAAAAATTCTTCTGCATTGCAATTTGGATGGGGATGAAATGGCTCCTTTATCAAGTCCCTGCACTTTGCCTGCATCCAGGCAATTTAGATGTTTTTACGGTTGTCTGGGATTGGCAGATGCAAAGTTCCTGAACAAAGACAGCAATAATATTTGTTGTTGTCAAAAGAACAAAAGAAGAGATATTCAGCCCAGGGTGGATTTTGTTTTATTTTTAATCATGTTGTTTAAGATGGAGGGATGTGGTTTCCTAAACTGTTGATGTTATGGTCTGTGGGTTGTAGGATAAAATAACTGAGTAAACATCTTTAATGTAAAGGAAACATGACTTGCTCTGGCTTAGGCAATGATCTCATTTGCAGGCAGGTCTCATTAAAAAAAAAAGTGAAAATGACAAGCAAAAGATGCCAGAATCTGACAGTCTGAAGTCTTGGACTTGATTGTTAAACATTTTAACCTTTGAAGCCCTACATGAATTGGGGCCAGGTTGCCTGAGGAACCATCTCACGCCCAGCAGATCAGCCTGCCTCACCAGTCTGGTAGGGAAGGGATGTGACAGACCCATCACTTACAAATTTCAGCTAGTGGGGTGCAGCAGGAATATCACCTTACCTGCTGTTGCCCTCAGCCTACCAAATATCCTCTGTAAACATTGCAAAGCCCATAGTATAAATGGGTTCAGTGAGTTCTTTACTAAGTACTAGTAACTACTTTAATATAAATCTAATATCTCCCTGGAAGATGTTAGATTAGAAATAGTGACTCCCACGAGAGCTACCATTTCTAAAGATTGTGCAACCCTGTGCAATATTGACAACAGATCTTTTTTATTTTTTAACTTGTATGCGAATCAAGCCTGCCTTCTGTTAGCTCATTTCAGAATTACAAGCAGGGAAATAGCCACTCTTTCCCAATAATATCTTTCCAAATTCTGTGTGCAAACTATTCACGCCCCCCAATTCCACTTCTCTATCTCTTCTCCTGAGTTCCTCATCTCCTACCCAGTTGCTCTACAGATTCTTGTTGAGCTAAATGACAATAGAATCTGAATGATTTTCCCCCACTAAAGGGGGAAGGAAGAAACAACTTTGTTGCAACTAAACTTGAATTTGAAAAAAGAAAAAAAAACAGTAGCCAGTTATAAAGGAGTGGAGAACTTGATGTTTGCAATGAAAAGAGTATACTCTTTCTTTCAGACAGTTTCCTTTTTTCTGCATGCACTAGGAGGGGAGAAGCATTTTCTGCTACTTTATAAGCTAGTTTGAATAGAATTGTAGCTCTCTATTAATATGCAAATAAGGGAAACATCTGTACAAAAATGCACCTCTAAGTAATATTGTAAACAAAATGAAAATAAAATATAGAAAAAATGTACACCGTAAGTAAAGCCTTATTTGATCTATCCAGGTTGTTCTTGGTTACTTGGCCAAACACATTATTTAAGGTTTTAAATGCATTTGTTTTGGAAGGAACCTCTTTGATTTGTGGTATTCCAGATACCAGCAGCTAGATGGCAGCATTGGATTAATAATAAAATTAACTAATGGCTGCAGTTCTCTTTTTCAGCTAGCAGTCTTCAACTCAAAGGGAGTTTAGAAAAGAAGCCACAACAATCCAGTCCACCACTAAGATGACTGTAGAGAGACCCAAAGTTCTCATAGTCATTAGTCCCATCTAGTGGTCCTCCACTGTTTTGACAGCCAAATCTGGCCAAAAAACTCTTATTCCAGTTTTTCCCAGTTGATCTCCTTCAAATGTATTAGGCATGAGTACTAATCACCTTGGCTCAGAAATGGTGGGATCTAAAGTCCAGAAAATTTGGAAAGAAACAAGCTGGTGAAGGCAGCTTTCTTCTGATGTATCCTAAATTAAAGACAAGGACCTTCTTATTATGGTTTGCTTCCTATCTGGCTAAATCATTGCCCAAACTTACTTCTTTACTCATCACTCCCTAGGGTTTGCATGACACTTCCGTATTTATTTTTGTAAGATGGATTTTTCTCTTTTTCCTTCCAAAACACATGCCTTGATACATATGTAGCTGCTTGATTATATGGGCAAATTAGTGGTGGGTCTTCCCAGTTACACCTCTCCCTGATTTTACAGTCCTGCACTGGATTCTTCTACCAATGGTTTAAACCAGACATGTCCAACCTTGTCAACCTTAAGACCTGTGGATTTCAACATCCAGAATTCCCCAATCAGCATGGCTGGTTGGGGATTTCTGTGAGTTGAAGTTCACAGGTCTTAAAGTTGACAAGGTTGGTCATGCCTGGTTTAAACCATTGCCTTTATCTGTTGACTGTCCTTCTGTTTTTACATATACACCTTCAAGAAGAAAACAAAAGAGAAACATGTTCAGAATCCCCCCTTTTCTGGTCCAGGTACATCATCTGAGATGCACAAATATGGCCAAAGATCCCCTATTCTGAATGAATCCAATCATGTTGGTTTTTTGTGGGACGAAGGCAAATGGACATAAACAAGGGACAGATAGATTAAATATATATGTCTGTTTAAGAGACGGAGAATTGGAGTGTACTAAGAAGTTTGAAAAAGAAACCATCATTTCCAATACACCATGCAAGGGCCAACATTTTATTTTGTTATAGGCTGTCATAAAATGTTAACAGTATTCCAATATTTGAGGGGCTGCCACAAGGAAGGGGAGGAGTCAATCTATTTTCCAAATCATCTGAAGGCAGAACAATAAGCAAAGGATCGAAACTGATCAAAGAGACATTCAACCTAGAAATAAGGAGAAATTTCCTGACAGTCAGAACAATCAACCAATGAAACAGCTTCCCTTCAGAAGTTATGGGTGCTCCAAAACTGGAGGCTTTTAAGAAGAGATTGGACAACTATGTGTCCAAAATGGCATAGGTCTTCTGCTTGAGCAGAGGGTTGGACTATAAGAACTCCAGGGTCACTTCCAACTCTATTTGATTATTATTCTGTAATTACTCTTGTAAACATCATTTAATGCCATCGCTTGCCAGGATTGGCTAGGAAGTGAAATTCAAACAAAGCTGGATAGGGTTTCTATCTTATGGTGACCATTATCCTGCTTTATGTAGGCTCCCTCCCACTTTGGACACTTCTTTTTCTTTACAATAAATCAGGAATACATAACCTGAAGCAAAATGCCACAATAATACCATTGGAAATGAGGAGGAAATTCTTCAACTCATATTTTCAGACCTCATTTCGTCCAGGCTGCAAATTGTTTTGCAGTTTCTCCAAAGCTATGAGAAAATAAACTAAGATATGCAGAGGAAGGCTAGACTAGGTATGGGAGGAGAAAAAAAAATGACAAGGAAAAGCAACGAAAGGAGAGACCCTAGATCTGCCCCCCTCTTATACTACAAGTCTAATTTATTCTAATACTTCTCTGAACTGCATAAAATCACTTTCCATACCTGACAAGAAATCATTGGGGAAAGATAAGTTGGTGGAAAGAAGAGGATGGGCACGGGGACTGTAACTGGATGCAGAGATGACCTTAAAGAATATATATGGCAACTATTAATCAAGTGTAAACTAGCCCAGGAAGAGAGGAAAGTATGAGATAGAAACTAAACATAGACCAGGATTGACTCTCTTTGGTATAAAAGCAAGGGAAAGAGGGAGATGGTCTGGCTTTCCAAATTCTGTTATTACACCTATACCAATAAAGTATTTGTAGTTCAACGTTGGAATGACGGTTCCTTGATGCTCTCTCAACGTGGTTGTTTTCTTGCAGATATTTCATTACCTGAAGTAGGTAACATCATCAGTACTAAAAGCGAGGGGGTTGGGGGGAAGAAGAGGACTATGGAATCCTTGATGCCCCCTGACCTTGGTGGTTTTCTTGCAGACATTTCATTACCCAACTAAGTAACATAATCAGTGCTAGCAATGAAATGTCTGCAAGAAAACCATGAAGCTCAGAGAGCAGCACGGACTCCACAGTCTCCCTGCAACCCCTCTCCTTTTTAGCACTGATAATGTTACCTACTTCAGGTAATGAAACAACTGCAAGAAAGCAACCAAGCTCAGAGAGCACCAAGGACCTGCCTCAACCTATACTGACAAGGTGTGGGGATGTGCCTTCAGGTCAGGATGTGACTCCTGGAAATTGCCTGGATAAGTCCCTGCAGTTTTCTTGGCAAAATTGGTTGAGCCGTGCCTGCTTCCAAAGGCAGAGAGAAAGTAACTGGTCCAATGACCCAAGGTCACCCAGCTGGTTTTGTGCCTATGGTGGGGCTATAATTTATGGAACTCCAACTAAGTAACATCATTAATGTAAGTGATACAGAATTTTCTTCTTGATATGGTGTGTCAAATTTTTCAACTTTCAATTTCCAAACATTAGGGATGCTCAAAAGTTGTGACATGTCTTGGGGATTGTAAAGATATTTTGTTTAATATAATTTAGATGTGCTTGATAAGTAATTGCAAAAATATCATATATTTGTAACGTTTTCTTTCTCAAATCACGCTTGCCCTGCCAGTTATGGGGGGGGAGTGATGATATAGCCTAGTTGGGTAATGAAATGTCTGCAAGCAAACCACCAAGATCCCAAGGGATCCCACAATTATTATTCTTCCTCTTCCTCCTCTCCCTCCTTTCCCCCCTCCTCCTCCCCCCCTCCCAAACCCTTCCGTCTAGCACGGGTGATGTTACTTAGTTGGCTAATGAAATGTCTGCAAGCAAACAACAAAACACTTTCAACAAGGACCTCACAGTTCAACCTGAGCTACAAATATTTCCTTCTATTGCATTTTTTTCTTGTTAAGAACCTTAGGAAGCTAGTTAGGCTAAGAGATAGGTACTTACAGAATTCAAATAAGTCATGACAAAGGTGTTCATCCAACATGAATTTCCTCTGAAAGTCCAATCAGACAGAAAGAAAGAGAGACCGTACAAGATATGAGCTTCAGATACAGTGGTGCTGGCTGATCACTTGCAGTAGGTTCTAGAATATTCTGCCAGAGTGCATTATGACACTCAATCTCTGAGATTGGGAGAGGTTGAAACATAAAAGACACTTGTCAACCCCTCCTAGTACACAGCAGCACGCTTTTGAAGGGAATTTCAACATAGTTGTGAACTGTGTTAACACGGAGGGGACCTTGATGTGCCAAAATAACAGTCAAGCCCTGTGCTGACTTTTTGTACAACTAATAATGCTCCAGGTGTTAATCTGTTTTTAACATGAAAGAAACAACCAGAAACTGGGAATAGAAAGGGACCATTTTATATGACTGAGTCCAGCCCCCTGCTTCAAAAATCCAATTTTACCCAGCCCTGACAGGTGGCTCTCCAATTTCTCCTTCAAGACATCCAATCAAGGGAGCTCATTACTGGTCCTGCTGTCCGTCCATTAGGAAATGTTGATTCTAGACACTTGACTAGAATCTGAGTTTCTGCAATTTAAATCCATAATTCCATGATTTGCCTTTTGTTATAAGAGAGGTCAAATTGTAACCTCTTCCTATTACTCTTTAAAATACACTTTTGGTGGCCAGCAACTGCAGTCAGTTTAGCAACCTGGCTCAGCAGCAGTGAGAGGGATCTTGGAGTCCTGGTCGACTCTCACCTCAGTATGAGCCAGCCATGTGCTGCAGCTGCCAAAAAAGCCAATGGAATCCTAGGCTGCATTAACAGAGAGAGAGAGAATCAACATCACGTAAAGTGTTAGTACTGCTTTAATTTTAGTACTGCCTTGGTAAGACCACACCTAGAATACTGTGTCCAGTTTTGGTCACCACAATATAAAAAAGATGTGGAATTCTACAAAGAATGCAGAGAAAAACAACAATGATTAAAGGACTGGAAGATAAAACATACAAAGAAGAGTTGCAGGAATTGGGCATGTCTAGTCCAGTGAAAAGAAGGAGTAGGGGCTACATATAGCAGTGTTCCAATATTTGAGGGGTTGCTACATAGAAGAGGGGGGTCAATCTATTCTCAAAAGCGCCAGAAGGCAAGACAAGTAGCAATAGGTATTATTATTATTATTATTATTATTATTATTATTATTATTATTATTATTATTATTATTATTATTATTATTATTATTATTATTACCTTTATTGTCAGAGTACATGTGCACAATGAGATTGGCTGAGCCTCCCTTCGTGCAGCCCCCCCAATACAACTCACAGTGAGGATAGAAGTCCCTAACCCAGTCCCAATCTTATTATACTATGTGACCTTGTTGCCCAAGGTGCCAGCCCCCGCATTAGCTCATTAAAGATAGTTCCAACCAGGAATTAATGAGAAATTTTCTGATAATGAGAACAATTAACCAACAACTTGCACCCTGGAGTTGTAGGTGCTTCATCACTGGAGTTTTTAAAGAAAAGAGTAGACCAGCATGATATAAGTTCTCCTGCCTTGAGCAGGAGATCTCCCAGGTCTCGTCCAACCCTGTGATTCTATGATTAACAAAAACAACTGCATACATTATTCCATGTATTGCCAAAGAAAAAAGAATTTGACTGTCCCGATACAGACTTGCGAGCATGTCTGTGCAGATGCAACTGTGCAGCTGAGATTCCACAACTGCTAAGATTTGCTTTTCCCAGTGTCAAATATGACATCTATTTTCACCCACAAAGCAAGATACCCAGGACTGAATGTGCAAAGTTTGCACTGCACAGCAATAAACTGGCTGTGAAAGGAATGTTGATGTTTATTTAATCATTGATGCCACCGAAAGAGCTCATCCTTCTCATTGTTTGCTTGGATGGAACAAATCTGAATTCCCTCTAGAGATCTGACCTGAGAAAGTAAGCAGAGCAAAGGCAACAGCCATATGGAGCTGCCCAGAAATACAAGGGCATGACAGACATTATCTGGGCAAGCCAAGATTACTTTCACCCTGGAAGGGCAAGCAGTATTGTTATGGCCACCAAATCTGAAGTGCAAAAATTCAGATGACCGTCAGAGGGCAAAACACAACACACATTTTTGGTGTTATTCATTGCCATCTAGTGGTGCTCTAGAAGTGTCTCTATTTTTATATAAGAAGTCTTTGACCTCCAACCATTCATTTGATGACTGTTTGAAGCTGCAAAATCACTGAAAAAAGTGGCTTATGAACCGTGCTCACTTTATGACTGTCACTGCATCCTCAGAGTCATGTGATCAAAATTCTTGTACTTGGCATGGATTTTGCAACAGTTGCAACATCCCAGGGTCAAGTGATCACCATTTGCAACCTTTCCAGCTGGCTTCTGACAAGCAAAGGCAATGGGAGAAGCTGGATTTGCTTAACAACTGCATGATTCACTTAACTGCAGTGACTCATTTAACAACCATGGCAAAATGGGTAATAAAGTAATGAATTACTCACTTAACAAATGTTTTGCTTAGTAACAGATATTCTGGTGCTAACTATGGTCATAAGTCTAGGACTACCTGTATAAATATTTCTGGAATGAAATTGGGTTCTCCACGAATTATCCACGCATCCAAAGAATTATTTATCTTTCTATCCACCCTGCCACACATGTGCAACAACACAGAGAGCAGAGGGGAACCCAAAGCTCTTTATTTCTTGCTGTTTTGTATTTGATCTATACAAGCAGAACTATTCTGGTTCTTCTTTGTTTACATACCCTCTATGTCTCCCCCACTACTTAAAAAAAGTTGTCGCCCCATTTTGTTACACTTACCTTGAACAGTATGAAGCAATCCTTCTCCAAGAGACCATAAACAACTCCTGATCAATTAGGTTTGTTCATAAGGAGCAGAGAGACCAAGCTAGTGCCAGAAAATCACCATGAATTACCCTGACTTAGTTCATTATGTTTCTTAGACAACATCCTAAATGGGAGTGATTTAAAGAGCTGCTCCTGGTTAAAAGATTTGTATTGGCCAACTTGGATGAATTCGACTTTTAAAGAAGAGATTGGACAGTCATGTGTCTGAAATGGTATAGGGCTGTGATGGCGAACCTTATGGCACACGAGCCCCAGCCAAACTTACCTGCACCACGCATGTGTGTGCCTCCCAGCTGATTTTCGGCCTATTTCCGGCCATTTTTGGCCTCCCAGAGGCTCAAGGAAAGCCTCTGCAGCCTCGGGAGGCCGAAAAATGGGCCTTCTGGAAATACCAGAAGAGCCTGTTTTCAGCCTCTGAAGGGCCTCTGGACCCCGGGGGAGGCAATTTTTGCCCTACAGCCTTTGGAGGCTGAAAAGCGTGCCCGTTTCATCACTTCCGATATTTCCGGAAGGCCTGTTTTTCGGCCTCCTGAGACTGCAGGTGCTTCCCTTGAGCCTCTGGGAGAGTGAAAACAGCCTCTCCCAGGTTCCAGAGGCCTCCGGGGGCTGAAAACAGGCACTTCTGGTATTTCCGGAAGGCCCATTTTTTGGCCTCCCGAGGCTGCAGTGGCTTCCCTCGAGCCTCCGAGAGGGCGAAAACAGTCTCAAATGGGCTGAAAATCAGCTGGGAAGCTTGCGCATGCACAGTGCAGGTAAGGGGGCGGGGGTGTTATGCATGCATGTGCAGGGGCGGGGCGCATTACATTGATGGTACTGGCACACACACGTGCGTGCCTTCGGCACACCACAGCAAAAAGGTTCGCCATCACTGGTATAGGGCTTCCTGCTCGAGGAGGAAATTGGACTAGGAGACCTCCAAGGCCCCTTCGAACTGTTATTCTGTTATGCAAAGTTTGATAGCAGCCAAGACAAGGACTCAAAAGATGGCAATTTTGGCTCTCATAGCAGACCTGTGTCCAGGTAGATTTTGCAGGGAGGAACCAAAAAAACCTGGTTAATTTCTACCCAGAAGGCATTGTAGGGAGAGATGCACAGATCCCTCCTCCCCTGCAATTTCCAACATTCCTGCTTGCTTCCAAAAGTAACCGAAGAAGCTTCTTGGATGAAAAGTGAAATTTCTCAAGGAAAAAGGTGAGGATGGGAACTCACCCTATCACATGGTGCTTAGGTCTCGAACCTGGGCTGGTGGCCTTAACTTCTGAGCCTCTGTGCCACCCCATTAGGAAGAAGATAACAGTTTTAATCCTCTCTTCCTAGCATTGGAGGTGCTTAGCTGAATGTAGAGAACATTCTAACCACATAATTCTCACACTTGTAGCTTGAAATGAGCCATCAGGATTAGATCACTAGTTAGAGCCTTGGTGGCACAGTGGTTAGAGTGCTGTACTGCAGGCCACTTCTGCTGGCTATCAGCTACCTGCAATTTGGCAATTCAAATCACACCAGGCTCAAGGTTGACTCATCCTTCCATCCTTCTGAGGTGGGTAAAATGAGGACCCAGATTGTTGGGAGCAAGAGGCTGGATCTGCAAACTCCTTAGCTAGGGCTGGAAAACACTCTGTGGAGTGGTATATAAGTCTAAATGCTATTGCTATTGCTAACCTCTGTGAATACTTTTTCTTTAAACCTTGATTTTTACTGGAGTAACCCCAACTCAGTTGGATGTCATCTTGTTATCAGGATTGCAGCCCAAAGTTTGCAAACCCTATAATTCCCCCGCTCCTCCTCAAAGAAGGTCTGGATCTTCCCTCCATTCTTAAACAAAGGAAAAGGGACACAGGAAAAAACACTATTAAATGAAAGAAAAAAGTCCATTTGGAACAATTCAATTTTATTAATTTATAAAAGAGATAAAACACGTATATAAATAATGGTTATAAATATGTGTCTCCACAAAAGTGAAAGGGGTGGAAGAGAGAACCAGCCACGCTAAGATGCGTCTTGGTTAATGCTAAAGAAACATGCTACACTGATTTTTCCTTGTCCTTAAAAAAAGAGAGAACTTATTATACAAATAAATACACAGCCTATATCCCAGGTATCCCATCACAGTTTCTTCCAGAAAATTAATAAAATATATAACAAAAGTACTGTACACCTGTCAACTTGTGCCTTTTTGATACGATTCAAAAAGGGAGACACTGCATCACCTGCCAAGACCCACCTGCTCATTAAATTCTAAGAGGATGGCTGTGCTTGCTAGCTGGAGAATTCTGGGAGTTGAAGTCCACACACTTAAAGTTGCCGAGCTTGAGAAACAACCCAAACCCCTAAGTTCACACTACATATTTAACTCCAACCCCAAACTGACCAAACACCCTTGCCAATTTCATATGGCCTGAACCAGCAAACCAAACCAGCTCAATATGATAACCAGGTTGTGATAGCCAAAAAAGCAAATATAATCCTAGGTTGTATAAACAGAAGCATAGACTCAAAACCACATGATTTTTTTTAAAGCCTTAGTAAGGCCACACCTGGAATCCTGCATCCCATTTTGGTCACATTACAAAAAAGATGTTGAGACTTTGGCGGAAGTGCAAAGAAGAGCAACCAGGATGATTAGGGGACTGGAGAGTAAAACGTACAATGAATGGTTGCAGGAACTCGGCCTGGCTAGTCTAGGGAAGAGAAGGCCCAGGGGAGACAGGAGAGCAGTCTTCCAATATTTGAGGGGCTGCCACAGAGAGGAGGAGGGGGTCAAGCTATTCTCCAAAGCACCAGAAGGCAGGATAAGAAACAATGGATGGAAACCAATCAAGGAGAGAAGCAACATGGAATTGAGGAGAAACTTCCTAACAGAGAGGAAAATGAACCCATGGAACAGGTTGCCTCCAGAAGTTGTGGGAGCTTCATCACTGGAGGTTTTTAAGAAGAAACTGGACAGCCACTTGTCTGAAATGGTATAGGATCCCTGGCTTGAGCAAGGGGCTGGACTAGAAGACCTCCAAGGTCCCTTCCAGCTAAATTCTGATTCTGAATGGGTGATTTCTCACAATATGCCAAACCGCCAAGGCCTTCATCCCATTTGAGCTCTGCTTTGAAGGGGGTTGTGCCAATTCAACTGCAATGCCTGGAACTAACCAGATTGGTTGTGTTCGCACAATACTTTCCATGCCTGGAGGCTATGGTTCAGTTTTGCTGTGGGAACGTAACAAGGATGGGCTGCTCCCAACTTAAGGCTCCGCAGCTGAAAAGCATTGCTTAGCAGTTCTGTTCCACTACAAGCAGCATGTGCTTTTTTACTTTTAAATTTAAGTTCTCATTTGATAAAATGATCCCTGGAGATGTGGCAGCCATGGTGACCTCTAGGCTGCACATCCCTTTTTCCTCTCGGCCCTCCTGGGGCTCCATTCTTCTTCCTTAAAAAACAAGGAACTATGCTGAAGTCTTCCTCATTTTGGAGTACTGCTAGTCCTTGACTTATGTCCACAATTGAGCCCAAAAGTTCTGTTGCTAAGTGAGAGTGTATTAAGTGAGTTTTGCTCCATTTTATGGCCTTTCTTGCCACAGTTGTTAAGTTAGCAACCCGTTAAATGAACCCGGCTTCTCCATTGACTTTGCTCATCAGAAGGTCCCAAAAGCAAATCACGTGACCCGGGGACACTGCAACGGTCATAAATATGAGCCAGATGCCAAGTGTTGGAATTTTGATCACCTGACTATGGGGATGCTGCAATGGTCGTAAGTATGAAAAATGGTCATAAAACTTTTTTAGCTATTGTGACTTTGAATAGTCATTAAATGAACTGTTGTAAGTCAAGGACTACCTGTATGGGATACTTTCTCTTTAAGGCACAGAACATAGCCTAACTCTCATGTGAGATGTGCGGTGTGGAACCACTGGGGCTTCCAACCATAGTTGATATCAAGAATAAGCAACCAGCAGCCCCTCTAGACCCAATTTTCATCTTTCCTACCCACCCACCCACCTGAATTCAGGGGTGATGTTTTCCTGTGGGATTCACAGCATTTCAGTCCTAGAACTCAAGCTGAAGAAAAGAGTTGGAGGCTTCTGCCAAGGTCGGTGTATCTAGTCTACCACTGTCAAATCCAAGCCAAAAGATTCAGCCCAGATCATCTCAGAAATTCCATGACTATCCAAGTCAGGTTCTCTTTGGTTCTTTCCAAGGACACTTTGGGCCATCTATCCCAAGGCACTGTGTCAAGGTTCCATTTCCCCGGCCCTTCTTCCTGAATGATATTTCTCATGGAAAGAAAAAGATGGGGAAAAAATAATGGGAAAATGGAAGTGAGAGTGCTTTGTGCCTCAAAAAATGAAAACAAGATGGCCTGGATTTGACTCCCATCACGCCTTTGAGCAATTGCACCTCAGAAGAGTTTCACACAGTGGCGGGGGGGAGGCAGTGAAATATCATTTCCAGGATCTTCTTTTCCAGTTTTGGAGTGGGTGGTTCAAGCCCTGAATTATCATCATTTCAAGACTTGCTTTCAGCAGAGAAGACTCAACCTTGTTACAGCTCCATCCTTGGCTTTTTCCTGATCAACAGGTTGTCCAAAAAATTAAGATGGGTGGAGAATGTAGTGGCTCAAAGCTAAACCTACCTCTGGGGGGGGGGATATTTTCTCCTACTTGGGAGGGTCCTAGTAATTTTATATTTCTTGCTATTTTATTTCTGAAAAAAACTCTGGTATCAGCTGGTAAGGGGCTTAATGTAGTTTTAAAGTAGGGAAAAGGAAGGAACTTGGTCTCATACAACTGTGGCTCTACCCATTTTATATCTGCACCTTCCCCACTGAGGCCTTTGTTTCTCTTCAAAATATGAAATAAGACCCTCAGCTCACCAACTCCACACTCCTGGCTTTAGACAATGACCTTTGCAGGAATCTATGTCTTTCCTTCCTGTTTTTCCAATGACAAAGAGCCACCATTTACGAAGTAGAGATATTAAAAGGACTAGCACAAGTTTATGCACAGAGCAGCAAGATATGCTGGGCATGAGATGAATACTTTCCTTCTTTCGTCTTCTCTCTCTTTCTTTCTTTTTCTTTCCAGGGTACCATCAAAACAGACAAAACAAACCCACAGTCCTATTGCGGATCCATCTCTTTTCTCTCAGTTTCCTTCTTCAGAACCTCCCTCAACAACCATCCTGTTCAGATTTCTCAAGGTACAAAACCTTCAGCAGTTCTTCCAGTTCAGTCCTGCAGTCTCGATTTTCACAAATTTGGTTGATCTGAGCTGCTCCTTCGCTGAATATTTTCCACTTATCTAAAACAAGCAAAAAAATTTATTTAAAAAAAGCAATGAGTAATCCAAAACAGCAATGCAAATGACAGCACGGTGTGCAGGCTAATTGGAAAGATTGAGGGGGTCTGAACTAATTGAGGAGGTTTCGTGTTTTCATGTCCTTCCCTATCCAGCTTTATATTCCAAAAACATCTGGCCGGTACTGGGTCATGCATCTGAACATTTCCCAATTCCAACCTAAATAAAGATTCACATGCACATAGGAAGCAATCAGTTGTGTTAACTGCAAAATTTAAGTGGTGACTGCAAACAGAATAGATCCCACGCCAGGTCCTCCAATGCCAAACGGAGCTTTCAAATACTGGTGTATTTCTTTTCAAAGCTAATTAAATTCCTCCTATATTTACAGAAGTACTAGCCATCATCATCATGGCATCTCCAAAGTAAAATAAGCTCTTATTTCTCCCCCTTCAGCAAAAAGAAGAATTATAGGCATAGAAGAATATTTTTCAATTCAAAAACAATATTGAGTAAGGAGAAATCCTTACTGGTCCTCCTGACCCCTTGCAGCCAAAAAGGAGAACAGAATGGCAGATCCTTCCTCTAATTCAACTTCCTCTAATGCTGTTGCTATTCTGCTTTTGTGATCCCCTGGACCACAGCACATCAAAGGCCCCCAGTCCTCCACTATCTCCCTGGTTCTGCCCAAATTTATGTTCATTGCATCAATGATATCATCTAACCATCTCATCCTCTGCCATCCTTTTTCTTTTGCCTTCCATTTACCCCAACATCAGGGTCTTTTCCAAGGAGTCCTCTCTTCTCATTTGCTGGCTGAAGTATTCGAGCTTCAGCTTCAGTATCTCTCCTTCTAAAGGACAGCAGGTTGTCCTAGACCCCATTTTCCCACCCTCAATTTACAGTATCCTGGAAGCAGACAGACAGGCCAAAGTTCACTGGTGTTGGGGGTTCATTTTGTTTGTTTTACCAAACTTTTATTGATCAAAGACCAAAATAAAATTTGTCTCAAAAGTTCTGAGAATGAAAAAGAAACAGGCAGAAAAAGAGTCCCTTTTAACACTTAGCTTTCAGTCCACTTCAGATTCTGAGTCCCCCAGCAATCGTGTGAACAAATCAGAGGCCAAAAGGAATCAAGCAATTGTTTTTCTAGGATAATTGCTTGTATAAACAACCCCTTGATTCACACCAATGAAACGAGGAGGAGAATTTCTTCCAGAGCTACAGTCCTGGAATTTTCTAGCTACAGCCAAGTGGTAACTTGAAACCAAAAGGATCAGCTGATTCATTTCAACTGCCGGTTCTTGACCATGTTACATTCCACAATTATTAAATCCAAATGTCTCTGGGAGAAAAGAGTGCATTTAATATGATGAAAAGATTAAGGATGCAGTCCTGCATAAATTTATCTGACAAGAAAGTTTCATTCCAGCATCAAGCTGAATTACAGTTAATTGAATAAACCCAAAGTCGCTGAGTTTGCAAAACACAGTAAGCCATAAACCAAAGTTGAGACCCTCCAACAATGAGGTTCCTCTAGAATGGACAGTTAAAAATCAAATAAATCACATCATTTGCATTTTGCTGGGTCTCAGGAAGGTCTCTACAATTTAGTAAGACCACACCAAAAGTACTGCATCCAGTTTTGGTCACCCCACTATAAAAAAGATGTTGAGACTCTAGAAAGAGTGCAGAGAAGAGCAACCAGGATGATTAGGGGACTGGAGACTAAAACATAGGAAGAACGAAGAACGGTTGCAGGAACTGGGCCTGGCTAGTCTAGTGAAGAGAAGGACCAGGGGAGACATGGTAGCAGTGCTCCAATATTTGAGGGGCTGCCACAGAGAGGAGGGGGTCAAGCTATTTTCCAAAGCTCCTGAAGTCCATACAAGGAATAATGGATGGAAACTGATCCAGGAGAGATTCAACCTGGAAATAAGGAGAAATTTTCTGACACTGAGAGCAATCAACCCAACTTGCCTTCAGAAGTTGTGGGAGCTTCATCACTGGAAGCTTTCAAGAAGAGATTGGATTGCCATCTGTCAAAAATGGTGTAGGGTCTATTTGGGCGAGGGGTTTGGACTACATGATCAACAAGGTCCCTTAAATATGAGATAGCAGTGTGCAGCAGCAGCCAAAAAAACTAATACAATCCTTGGTTGTATAAACAGAGGCATAGAATAAAAATCATGTGAAGTACCACTTTATAAAGTCTTAGTAAGGCCACACCTAGAATATTGCATCCAGTTTTGGTCATCACACTACAAAAAAGAAGTTGAGACTTTGGAAAAAGTTCAGAGAAGAGCACTAAGATGATTAAAGGCCTGGAGACATAATGGTTGCAGGAATTGGGTATGGCAGGTCTAGAGAAAAGAAGGACTGGGGGAACATGATAGCAGTATTTGAGAGGTTGCCACAAAGAGGAGGGGGTCAACTTATATTCCAAAGTACCAGAGGGAAGGACAAGAAACAATGGATAGAAACTAATCAAGGAGAGAAGCAATCTGCAATTAAGGAGAAACTTCCTAACAGTGAGGACAGTTAACCAGAGAAACAACTTGCCATCAGAAGTTGTGGGTGCTTCATTACTGGAGGTTTTTAAGAAATGACTGGACAGTCATTTGTCTGAAATAGTATAGGGTCTCCTACTTGAGCAAGGAATTGGACTAGAAGACCTCCAAGGTCCCTTCCAGCTCTACTCTGATTAATTTTGACAGAAGAAAGGTTAGATCAAGTGGTGTATGACTCTAGGACTTTGTATACAGTTTATACTAAGTGATTGGTTTTCCATGTGAATTATTATCTGTTTATCCACTGTGACTTATTTTGTAAAACATGATAAAAAAGCTGTGCCTTTATTTAATGGGTGATTCCACCCTTTGACTTTATCCATGCAGCATGTTTGACCAGAATTCAACCATTTCCTGAATTTGCACAATCAACTGAACCCTAAATTGACACAATGGGGGTCTGTTTACATAACCCTAATTCCCAAAAGGCCTCGCCACAGTAAGATAACCAAGTTTGACATACGGTTTAACAGCATAGATTAGTTTATCTGACACAACTATTTATTTATTTTTTATTTATTTGATTTGTCAATTGTTTACAAGATAATAAGTACAAGTGTATACATAGTTGTGAATATATGAAATGGGTACATATAAGAAAAATAAAAGAATAAGAGAAACAATAGGACAGGGACGGTAGGCACGTTGGTGCGCTTATGCACGCCCCCTACAGACCTCTTAGGAAAGGGGTGAGGTCAATAGTAGACAGTCTAAGGTTAAAGTTTTTGGGGTTTGGGGAAGAGACTACAGAGTCGGGTAGAGTATTCCAGACATTGACCACTCTATTGCTGAAGTCGTATTTCCTGCAATCAAGTTTGGTGTGGTTTACTTTGAGTTTGTATCTGTTGTGTGCTCTTGTGTTGTTATGGTTAAAGCTGAAGTATTCATTGACAGGTAGGACATTGCAATGTATGATTTTATATACCATGCTTAAGTCGGACCGAAGACGGCGTAATTCAAGGTTTTCTAGTTTTAGAATTTCGAGTCTGGTGGCATAAGGTATTCTACAACGAGTAGAAGAGTGGAGAACTCTTCTTGTGAAATACTTCTGGACTTTCTCAATTGTGCTAATATCACATACGTAATAAGGATTCCAGACTGATGAACTGTATTCGAGTATTGGTCTAGCAAATGTTTTGTATGCTCTGGTTAGTAGTGAGATATTACCAGAGAAAAGCAACGTAGGATTAGGTTAACAACTCTTAATGCCTTTTTGGCTATGTAGTTGCAGTGGGCTCTAGCACTTAGATCATTAGAGGTGAGTATTCCCAGGTCCTTTACAGAGCTTGGGTCATCAACAAGATCTTGACTATTCAGCTTGTATTTTATTTTCTGATTTTTTTTACCAATATGTAAGACAGAGCATTTATTTGTTGAGATTTGAAGTTGCCATATGTTAGACCATTCAGATACATAGTCTAGGTCTTTTTGTAGGGTAGTAGTATTGTCTGTGGTATTGAACAGCTTTACATCATCAGGGAAGAGAACGCAATTGCTCTTGATATGATCACAAAGGTCGTTTATGTAGATTATGAAGAGAGTTGGTCCTAGAACACTGCCTTGGGGAACACCACTATTGACAGGTACTGGATTTGATAGGGCTAAGTGGTGAGTGTATGAACAGCTTCTTCAGATGTGTGTAAAAAGTTTGATTTTGACCCGAGAGATGTTGAAGCAAGCTTTTACTTACTCAGAGTTGTCCTTGTGATCTGCAGGAAATATGAGAGTTCTCTGAATTCCTCCTTGGATATGGTGTCGGTATTAATGGGGCTCAGGATATCTATTGCAAAGCCATTAGAAGAACACAAGTAGTTAGGAACTGCTTTCAACTCTACAGAATAGAAGCATGGGGGCTCGATTGATTGGACGCTGGGCAGGAGGTTAGCAAGCCCACGTTTGAGACCTGGTTTATGCCATAGTGCGGGGTTGAGCTCTCATCCTTCACTCCAGCTCTTGCCAGGGATATGAAAGGAGCCCCCCAATTGGGTGTCCCCAGGGCAATGGTGATGTCACCGGCTAATCCTTTCAACTTGGAAGTGCCTGGATGCTTCTGACTTGAGTGCAAAAATTGAACTCAATTCATTTTGGAGAGTGCTTTTTTTTAGTGGAAAACTCTTAAAAAATTTTTTTTTTTCATAATATAATCACTTGAGACAGCTCCCAAAACTTTCTGTATCGGGAGCACTTTTACAACCCTGAAGACATACCATGGGTGATCTGCCTCAGTGATCCCCCAAAACTTGATTTCCTCTCTTCCTTATGGGGGTGATCTTGGAAAAAGAAAGAATTCAACACCTCTCTTAATAGTCCATGTGTAGATTTCCACTTCTGAAGTTTCATTTTTTTCCAAGGCTATTTGTCGGAGGGTTCCATTGGAAATGTTGCGAATGGCTTCGTAAACTGGAAATGTCTCATCACTGCAGAAATAGTCTTGATCGTCAGGGAGTTGACTTTCAATTTCTTCTGTAAGAAAAACAAATAATAGTTTATATTTTAGGGATCTAGTTTATTTCACCTTTGTTGTTGCATTTTATTCCAGAGGAAATCCCATTGGATGTATTCTCAGGGACCTTATACCAGTTTACAGTTCCTTTATTATCGGAATTACTATAACAGGCAGAAGGAATAATCTTGAGGAACAGGAGAAAGAGGCACAATCAAAACAATAGCAATAGCACTTAGACCTATATACCGCTTCACAGTGCTTTACAGCCCTCTCTAAGTGGTTTACAGATTCAGCCTGTTGCCCCCAACAATCTGGATCCCCATTTTACTAATCTTGGAAGGATGGAAAGCTGAGTTAACCTTGAGCCTGGTGAGATTCGAACTGCCAAATTGCAATCAGCAGAAGTAGCCTGCAGTACTGCATTCTAACCACTGTGCCACCATGGCTCTGACAGATAAAAGAAATCTGAATGGACAGAAATGTAATTTGAGAAAGCATCTCAGACATGAACATTCCCAACTCTCATCAAAATAAGATGAATGAAGTGCAATCAGATTTAACAGAATAACAGAGTTGGAAGGGACCTTGGAGGTCTTCTAGTCCAACCCTGCTCAAGCAGAAAACCCTATACCATTCCAGTGGCTGTCCAGACTCTTCTTAAAAGCCTCCTGTGATGTAGCACCACAGCTTTTAAAGGCAGATGTTCCACAGGTTAATTGTTGTCACTGTTAGGAAATTTCTTGCAAGATTATCTTACTTGTAATAAAAGTAGTATTAGCTTGCATGTCTTTGTTTCCAAGTTAGGTTTATCTTGGAAGGCTGACAGTTACAAGTCATCATAATTTTCCTGCATTTTTTCAGATTGTGATTCCATTAAGAACAATGTACCAAAATTATCTTTAAAATGGAATCTATACTCTTGGAGGAAGCACAACATGATGGTCCACCAGCCCTCTACTGTATCTGAGCCCATTTTCCTGGCTTGGAGAACAAAAACACCGTCAGCTGTTCCATAAATACTGAAAATGCAGTCACTTCCCAATCTTTCTAGCTTCTTAATGTGGAGGGCAGAAGGTTTTTTACTGCCTTAGCCTTACAAATATTGAGTAAGCTCCAGCGGATTTGCTTTTGTTGATCCTTGTCATATTTTATGTTCGTTTTCTTGTCTTAATTTGCAAACTTGAATAATAGTTAGAAACATGCATATATTATTTTTTTGAGAATCAGCTTTCAAAAAAGTGTATAGCATGTTGGCCTAATTTCAATGCCTTTTTGCAAGAAATCACTATAAACCAGGAGCATCCAACCCTGGCAACTTTAAGATCTGTGGACTTCAGGGCTGGCTGGGGAATTCTGGGAGTTGAAGTTCACAGGTCTTAAAGTGGCCAAGATTGGACATCGCTGCTTTAGACCTCTAATAAGAGCTGACTCCTACAGACTGCTACTTGGGAGCAGAGAGAGAAGAAAGTCTCAGCAAGAGAGAGAAAGTCTTGTGTAGGGGTATCTCCAGTTATTTGCTTACATCCCAAAATTGTTTCTGTCCTAGCCACCATGTACCCTCCATAATCCAATGCAACATCATCAACCTACCTGGACAAACTTTGCAGCATTTCCCTTCAATTTTCTTTGGTTGTTCACAGGGATACTGATAAGGACACTGGATTGCTTTACATTCTGGCTTAGTGCCATTGCAAGTACATAAGACACATTCTACGGTACCATAGTTTCGGAGAAATGGATGCCAGGTTTCTCCCTGTGAGTAGGTTTTTCCATTTGAAATGCACACTAGAATATAGAATGGATGCAAATCTTAGATATCAGAAATAGAGATTTAGTGGCCACAATTTTTCCCTCTATGACCATTTCTCTCACTAGTAACAGAACAACAGAGTTTGAAGGGACCTCAGAGGTCTTCTAGTCCAACTCCCTGCTCCAGCAGGAGACCCTATACCATTCCAGAGAAATGGCTGTCCAGTCTCTTCCTAAAAGCTTCCCGTGATGGAGCACCCACAATTTCTGGAGGCATGCTGTTCCACTGGTTAACTGTTCTCACTATTAAGAACTATTTCCTCAATTCGTGACGTATCACGTATCATGGAACAAGCCTAAATTCAGAATAATTTGGGGTTCTGTTGTATGGGAAGAAATCTAAACACTGTTACAGCTGAATCCAGAATAATTTTGAATCTGGGAAAAATGGTGTCAAAATTTAGAGGTTGGTTGTTCACTGGTACAAAGAATATCCAATGGGAAAACTCAAAGAGATCAGATAATTAAAGAAAAGTGTCACAATAATTTTGTTCCCATTTGGGAAAGGGGGAGAAAAATGAGGGTTCCTTGGTGCTCTCTGATCATGGTTGTTTTCTTGTAGACATCTCATTACCCAACTAGGTAACATCATCAGTGCTAGAAGGGAGTGGAGGTTTAGCACTGATGTTGTTATCTAGTTGGGTAATGAAACATCCACAAGGAAACAACCAAGCTCACACCTCATTTCAACCCTGAGATACAAATATTCTCCTGGGGGGGCGGGGGGGGGAGAAAAAAAATCACCTTAGCCCCTGAAAACTGCAGCTGGATAGCACATATGAAAAATGTGCTATTCATTTGCAGGGTATTTTTTTTCTGTACCAAAACAAATCAATTAGAAACTGCTTTGTTGCTGTCTTTGTGTGTGAACTGAGAAGAGTTTGCAGTGGATGAAGATTTTTTGCTCTGAGACATGAAGCATTCAACTTGAGACAAACATCATCTCATGATTGTTCAGGTAGATATTTGAGTCTCTATCACCAACATTTCTTTAGTTAATCAAAACCTTGTAGATTAGTTGGCTCTGAATCAAAGGTTTTAAAGATTTTGATGGCCATTTGGAAGGTCTGTGGATTGTTGACTTTGGGCCAAGTGGCTTTTATAACTTCAGATTCTCCCAGGCTTTTCCCTCGATTTCAGCTGTCTAGATCAGGGGTGTCAAAGTTGATTTCTTTGAAGGCTGCCTCAGATCTGTGTTTTACCTCGGAGGCCCAGGGTGGGCGTGGCCAGCTCAACATCACTCATGTCGGGGCCACCTGTAGTGGCCAAGTGCTAAGGCAGGACTTTCTTCAGACCCTCCCTCATTCTCATTATAAACTTCCTTCCCTTCCTTTGTTCCTTTGTTCCTTCCTTCCTTCCTTCCTTCCTTCCTTTGTTCCTTCCTTCCTTCCTTCCTTTCCTTTGTACCTTCCTTCCCTCTTCCTTTCTTCCCTTCCTTTGTTCCTTCCTTCCTTCTCTTTTTCCTTTCCTCTTCCTTCTCCTTTCTTCTTCCTTCCCCTCTTTCCTTATTTTTCCTTCCTTGTTCTCTTCCCATCTTCCCTTCTTTTTCTTTGTCTTTCCTCTTTCCCTTTCTCCTTTCCTATCCCTTCTTGCATGCTCAAATGCAAAAGGGGAAACATTTCTCCTTTTGTTTTGTTTTTAGGTTGTTTTGCTAACTTTCTGTCAGTGAAAACAAAGGTCGGAAGACCATGTGCAGCTCACTCGAGCCCCATTTTTGGCCGGGACAGCTCCTGCAGCCCTCTGCCAGCAAGAACAGAGGGTTAGGGTCAGGGTGCATCCCCGGGCTGTGTTTTTAGCCCAGACAGCTTCCTGCAGCCCCCTGTCAGTGAAAATGAGCTCCATTTTCGCTGGCAGAGAGGGCTGCGGTAGGCCATCACGGCCAAAAATGGAGCCCTGGAGGGCCACACGCACCCCACCAACCTCCATTTTTGCTGGCAGAGGCACTGCAGGCTGGTCCTTTGCTGTTCCCAGTGCAACCCGCAGGCCAGATCTAAGCACCCTGTGGGCTGCATCCAGTTTGCAGGCCTTGTGTTTGACACCCTTGGTCTAGATGAAGTTTATGGAACCATCAGATCTGGATATTGGGACATGGGCTTATAGGGACCTTCTCTTTAGGTATTCACTGATGTGCTTAGGACTGGGCTTCATAACATATGTTGATGAATCTAATGAACCTGAAGGGACCTTCTCCCAAGTGACACAGACATTGTTATACACATACATACACACCATACATACTTTTCTACCCATATGCATGTTAGTTTGCAAAAGACAATGTTGGCTGGAGAACCAATACAGCACATATAATTATGCTTCTATTTTATTCTGCTTTTTCTATGGAAGCTGAACAAAGAGATATTTGGGGTGTTGAGAAGATATCACAGGCATCCCAAAGGTGCTTTTCCAAGAGGCAACTGGACTCTTGCTGTCTTCAAAAGCCCACATTTTGGACAGAAAGGACCGCTAATTTGAAAGAGTGGTTAAAGAGGCCATTTATGTCAAAATTAAACAGCCCTCTCCCAACAGAGGGGGAGGGATACGCCATTATCTACCTCCAGTCTACAACACAGTCTTTTCAGCAATTCCAAGAAACTCCACACCCATTTGCATTACTCAGGTGATCCTGAGGACACAGATAAACCTCCAAGTGGCCTCAACTACCCTCTAAAACAGGGGTCTCAAACTCAATTTATCTGGGGGCCACTGGAGGCAGAGTCTGGGTGAGGCTGGGCCGCATAAGGGATTCCACAAAAAACGTTGTTAAAAAAATATCCTCAAATGTCATCAACAGTTAATGATTTCTCCAATACATGAACTGTCCTGAACACATGAATGGAACATTGAATGAAGATCATGAACAGTTCCTCAGAACATGGCTTCTCCAGCTTACTCCTTGTTGCCAGAGACTTGACAACGCTTCCTCTCACATATCTGAGCCACATTTGGCTTGAGAGAGGAGGCACTTGAGACCCTCAGTATGGCTTGAAGATGATCATCAGTAAGTCTGGACCTGTACTTGGACTTGTTCAGGGTGGAGAAGAAGCCACGACGAGGAATGGCGGGTGGGACTTCCTTCAGAGGTCCATTCCCCCTGCGGGCCGCACTAATATTATACTTTCATATCACGGTGGGGTCCACAGGATATCGTCCTGCGGGCGACAATTGTCCCGCGGGCCGCGAGTTTGAGATCCCTGCTCTAAAAGGATGCAAATGACCAGCTGTCTGCAAGGACTATAAATCCTTCCATTTTCCACCATCCAGTCAGAGCTGAAGAAACTCTTTGGATGAGAAGTGAAACATCTTCAAAGAAAAACATGAAAGTCTAGTTGTCTCTTGAAAAAGCACCTTTGGGGTAACCATGACCTGGATGATTGAGAATCTCCATAGACATATCACACAAGCATGTTCACAAAATGAGGACCAAGGCTATTTATAGCAAGGCATGGCTATTTTTTCACTGACCAATAGAGAAATTGTTCCTTTCAATCTTCTCTAGCAACCCAAGATAATTAAGATAATTATTTCAAATGTAACCTTCCTCTCTAAAGTGAAGTATGTAAAAGTAAGCCCAAATACAAAAAGCACTGAGTCCTCTTATTATTAACTGGGTATGTCAGTGATGTTAAAGAATTAGCAGCAGACTCTCCCCAAAAGTTGTAAAAATGTCATTTGAGGGCTGGTCAATCCTAACTTAGTAGACAAGCCACTGTAGAGATGCAATAATATTATATTCTCTCTCTTAAAAAGGGCAGGAATCCTGGAGAGACCTTAGCATAATTTTTATCACCCAGATGCAATGTCAGAAAAGGCCCTGGGAGAGTCTGGGGATTCTCAGTCATCCACATCATGGTTGTCCCAAAGAAGCTTTTTCAAAAGGCAATTGGACTTTGTTTTTCCTTGAAGACATTTAGATTCTCATCCAAGAAGCTTCTTCAGTTCTGACTGAATAAAGTCCAGTTGCCTCTTGAAAAAGCATTTTGGGTCGGGCCCTGGGAATGCACAGGAGTGTAAATGTACCATCTTCTGGAACTCTATGAATCACCTTTGTTTTTAAAGAGTTGCAGACACTTGTTACGTTCATAAACTTTAAAGTCCTTATAGTACTTTATTTCTGAAACTCTGAATTTAATATATAACTTTTGGCATTCTATCAGCCTCTGCAGCATGGTCCTTGCTCAAGGCCTCGATGGATTGTCATCCAAATATCTGGAGGGTCAAAAGTCTGGCCTGGCCAGACTTCTTCAATCCTATGGCCTTTGAGGACCTTTTGGCAGACTGCCAAGCAATCAGAAGAATATTGTTGAAAAGGACATCTCCGTACCTTCTCCAACTTTCTGTCGGTTGTTAAGGACGATCCGTACAAAGGTACCAGATCTTTGTGATGTATTTGGCATAGATTTGAATCTAGCTTTTCCCTCAGGGGGCTGCAGGATGATAGCGGCTAGTCTAGGACTGCTGGTTGAGGACTCGGGCTGGGAGGGAGGAGAATGTCTCTGGAGAAAAGAGAAAAGAGAGATAATTTGTGAAAACAAGGCAGAAAAAGAGAGTTGGAAGGGACTTTGTAGGTCTTCTAGTCCAGGGGTCTCCAATCTTGGCAACTTTAAGACTTGTGGACTTCAACTCCCAGAATTCCTCAGCCAGTTTTGAGGAATTCTGGGAGTTGAAGTCCACAAGTCTTAAAGTTGCCAAGGTTGGAGACCCCTGTTCTAGTCCAACACCCTGCTCAGGAAGGAAACCCTATACCAGACAAATTGTTGTCCAATATGTTCTTAAAACCTGGCAGTGTTGCAGCATTTAGAAATAAAGTTTATAACTGGGAAAAATCCTGTCTTACAACCTGAAGTGACATTACTGTGGAACACTATTAAAAGGCTGATATCACCAAGCCTTAATAATTATTAGTTACTTATTAATTATTAGTAATTGTTACTTATTAAATGCAATTAAAAGATTTACATTTAGTTATTTGCATTAAACCAAAATTCATAACAATCAGTTATGCTGGACTGAAAACCCAACAGCTCACTTTCCTAACACAGACATCAGAAACAAGGCAAAAACAGATTTTTCTGAAAAACGATTCTTGGATTACATTCTAGCTTGTTTGCAGTATAGTTACTCATAGGCTTTGTTAGGAGAAGCTAAGTGCTAAATGGGTTAGTGGAATGAAGAAAGACACTAAATTTGCAAAATAGAATGAAGAGTAGTGGGAGTAATTCTAGTGAAGTATGAAACATGCAAAAATAATATTTAATTCATCATCTTGATCACTCAGTTGCTAAAGATAAAAAAAATCTGCAACAGAATCCTGCTAGGTTCTCATGTTGAAAGAAATACAGCCATATCTCAATTATAATAATTTTGCCTGGGATGGGTCTTCCTTTCATTGGAGATGGGGTTGAGACAAGTTGACTTACAGCTTCACGGATAGCTGGCTGACGAATGAGTTCTCCATCCAGGTCCCTCAGTGATTCTTCATCTGCACAAGAGACAACTGTGTCAAAAAATCCTGGGAGCCATTTATGGTGGAGCACTTGCCAAAGGAGGGATGGGGAGGAGTAAAAGCACGGCTGGCTAGCCCAATGAAATCTATCTGGTAAGAAGTAAATCTGTTTATTCCCAGAAACCATTTTGCTATGGGTTCACCCAAAATGTCCATACCATTCTGATGGAATTTAAGAAGTACAATCAAATTTGCCTTTCAATCACATTGAAAGTTCAACAAACTTCTCATTTACAAAATGCAAATTTATCTCTCAAAATTCTCAAATGGGTGATACAAGGATTACGTTGCTGTTATTTTTCCATCACAGAGGATGGAGAAGTAATTTATTTTGGCTTTGACCAGGAACTCAAGCTGCCTTTCATAGCCCCATTTTATTGGGAAATGCAGTTGTGGTTCCAGATTTATATAGTGTCCATTCATTGACTGGTTGTCTCCCTAGCTACTCTTTCTCTGTATTAGTGTTCATAGGAAAAATACTCCAGATTAATCTTCCCTGAGAACTACTTTGATGTTGTGGTTAAAGGAAGCAGGCTAGAACCCAGGAAAGCAAGAGTTCTAGTCCTGCTGTGGGCATGAAGCCATGTCAGTGATCTTGGGCCAGCCCTAGGAAGAAGACAATGGCAAACCTCTTCTGAAAAATATTGCCAAGAAAAATGCAGGGACTTGTCCAGGAAGGTACCAACAGTGAAAACTGACCCAAAGGCATTAAATATATATTACTCTTCCTTAATTAATATTTATTAATATCAATATATTGATTAATACATCCATATTATATTTTATTAATTAAAATGAAACAGTTATATTTAAATTCATTCTCAGATGCTTTTTGCACATGAAAGACAGTTCAAGAGTGTCTCTGACCTGTCAACAAATTGGAAAGTGTAAGTAAGTTGCTCACCAGGAAAATTCCTACCAATTCATAACAATTTGCCCTCCGAGTATGTAACCTTTTGGTTAAACCTTCAAGAGTTTTACTACTATGTTCTGTCTCTGAATCTGAATCCAAAATATAAGGCACAAGACGCAGGGGAGCCCTTCTCAATCCTGGTGATAGCAATAGCATTTAGACTTATATACCACCCTATAGCACTTTATAGCAGGTTTACAAGCAGATTAACAGATTAACAGTGTTGGAAGGGACCTTGTAGGTCATCTAGTCCAACCACCTGCCCAAGCAGGAGACCTACACCATTTCTGACAAATGGCAGTCCAATCTCTTCTTGAAAGTCTCAAGTGATAAAGCTCCCACAACTTCTGAAGGCAACTTCTGTTCCATTGGTGGATTGTTCTCACTGTCAGAAAATTTCTGACAGTGAAAACATATTGCCCCTAACAATCTGGGTCCTCATTTTATCGACCGCAGAAGGAAGGAAGACTGAGTTAACCTTGAGCTAGTCAGGATCAAACTTCGGCTGTGGGCAGAGTCAGCCCGCAATACTGCACTCTAACCACTGTGCCCCCAGGCCTCGTAATAATGATAATGTGATAATGAAGTTGGTGCTGGTGATGATACTACTACCTTTGCAAATTTGACAGCAAGAGTCAGACACGGACACTGGAGAAGTGCAAGTTAAATCAGGACAGGTCTTCAAGGCACAATATATCTTTCCTTCCTGCAGTTAAGAACCAAACAGAAAACAAACAGTGTTGTGATACTTGGCAGATACAGGGTTACCAATGCTTGCAATAAAGCAATCCAAAGTCCATTCCTTCTTTCTTTTTTGGGAAGTGTTTTAAACTGCAGTGAAGGTTAACAGGATGAACAACCTCAGCAAAAGATCTGAATTCCCCAGAAGAGAATCTGCTTGACTTCTTCATCAGCAGAAATGAGCAAAAATGAATCCTTTAAAATCTCTCGAGCCGCAGGGCAAAAAACAGCAAAGTGAAGGTACTCAAGTGATCCATTCATATAGCTTTCAAACTATATTGGGGGAAGTTTGAAGCTCCTTGGAAGTCAATCCAAGGCTCCAGGATGGCAGAATGGCTTCTTTGAATTCCAGGGTGGGTTGGAGGGGCATTCTCTTCTAGAACGACACAAGAGAAGGTACCTTGTTCCAAAATCAGAGCTAGAAATATGCATAGATACTTATTCTTCTCTAATGTCTTGATGGCCAAAGTGTGAGTTGTTTGTTGACTTTGTTGCGTGAACTTTATTGATGGCAATTCAATTGATTCATGTGTTGGAGTTGAATCTGCAAATGGTTGAACTGAATCAACCAAATTTTAGATACCTAGGCTTTTGCCTGTGGTAAAGTTTTGTGAGAATACGCCATCTGTGGGGTCTTTGGTGCTCTCTGAGCTTGGTGTTCTTGCACAGATTACCTGATTAAGTAACATCTTCATGTCTGAAGATTATCATCAAAGTGCCACCAACATCATCTAAGCACTGATTATGATACCTGGTTGGGTCACGAAACATCTGCAAGAAAACCACCAAACTCAGAGAACACCAAAGTCCTCACAGTTCAACCCTGAGCTATAAGTATGCTTTTCTGTCAAAGACAAGTAGTCCTCAACTTACAACAGTTCATTTAGTGACCATTTAGAGTTACAACAGCACTGAATAAATTGACTTATGACCATTTTTCACAGTTGCAACCTTTGCAGCATCTCCATGGTCACATAGTCAACATTCAGACACTTGGCAACTGATTCGTATTTATGATGGTTGCAGTGTCCAGGGGTCACGTGATGCCCTTTGGCAACCTTCTGACAAGCAAAGTCAATGGGGAAGCCAGATTCACTTAACAACCGGGTTACTAGCTTCACAACTGCAGTGATTCACTTAGGAACTGTGGCAAGAAAGGTTGTAAAATGGGGCAAAACTCAATAACTGTCTCATTTTACAACAGAAATTTTGGGCTCAGTTATGGTCATAAATCAAGGACTGTCTATATGCCTGTGACGATTCTAAGTCATCCAGATCATATATGTCCCAAAGGCACTTTTCAAAGGCAACTGGACTGTTTCTTGAAAACATTTTGCTTCTCATCCAAGAAGCTTTTCCAGTTCTGACTGAAGGTTCTGCACCCATTTGCAGTCTGATTCAGGTGACCCTAATGGTACAGATTAACCCCCAGGTAGCCCAAGGTCTCTCAAAGACCTAACGATGGGCCTTCAGAGAGCTAACAACCAGATGACTGCAAGGGATATAAATGCTTTCATTCCCCACTATTCAGTCAGAACTAAATAAACTTCTTGAATGAGAAGTGAAACGTCTTCAAAGAAAAACAAGAAAGTCCACTTGCCTCTTGAAAAAGCACCTATGGGATTCTTTTAAGTAGATTTCTTTATTGTTCCACTGTCAACTTTAAACCAAACCTGGCAGCAGCCATTTTTCTGTTCCTCAGTTGCCACACAGACATCCACATCCATAGACAGAACCTTTCTAGTCTGGAGTAAACTACCACTATCACCACTAGGCTATCAACCATATTTACTGGAAGCTGTGAGGGAGGGGCTGCCTTTACCTTCTTTCTCTCATACATAATTTCTGGTCTGAGCTGCCTCTAACTCCTCTGAAATGGACCTCCTCCCTCCTGGGAATCCAGACTACATTCCATCACACATGGATATTGCTGAGAATTCTTTCATTTCACAAGATATAGACAGATTTAACCATAGTTTCAATTTGGAAAACGTGGCAATCCTAGACAAGGCCACGTCTAAAAATGCCAGGGAATTCTAGAATCCTGGCTCTCTGACAAATCAGCCATCAACACACCCATAGACATTGAAAACATCTATAGACTATGCAAAAGAGAAAATTAACCAGCCCAAAAAGGAACCAAAAGACTCCAATACCTCTCCACCAGTAATCAGCACCCAGATAGGTAATACCCCAATCAAGGAACTGTCAAAGAGCCATCAGTAAACAGCCCAATCAAAGAATATCTAAGACTGCCCCCACCCCCACAGACAGGCAACAGATATAAACTGCAAGCAAATAGCACTCCTTATTATCAGTAGCACTGATGATATTACCTAGTTATGGTAATGAGACCTCTTTAAGTAAACAAGCAAGCTCAGAATGTACCAAGGAGCGCTGAAATCAATAGTATTTATCACAAAATAATAACCAAGTTCAGAGAACACCAAGGAGCCTACAGTTCAACCCTGAACTACAAATATTCTCTGCCATCAAAGCCAATTGTGCCTGGCAGAAGCCAGGGTTTCACTTACAGAACAACTGCACTGCGCACATTGATTGGGTTGTTTGTTTTTGAAGATTCCTTCTATGCTAAACATCTCCCCATGCTGGTAAATGGTCCCACTGTAGTTGCAGGCCTTGCCAGCAATTCTGATGTCTGAAACAACGGGTTGATCTGGAAAAGAGAACAGGCAATGGGAAAAAAGCATTAACAACCAAACTCAACCAAGAGGCTCAAACAGGACAGATAACAAGAGTGAATATATGTGTCCCAGGATAATGTTGCAGGATCCAGTCTGTTCGGTTACTGAGATGAGTTGTTTAGTATTCTGAACTTTTGGACTCATACTGCAGCCCATCCTCAGGAAACTTGTCTCTACAGAATGTGATTTGGGCTATTCTATGCATAGTATTTATGTGGTGCCTGGTTGTGTGTGGCTTTTTATTTGTTGATTGGGGTGTTGTGGTGGGCTATTAAGCCATTTTGCTGTTGTTTCCTAGGGCTGCCAAGTCCTCGGCTTCTAAGTACCTGATAAGCTGGAATAGCTCAAAGCACACATTTTTGTAGAGAGACATTCCCTGAGAATTGGCTTCAGCATGAAAGCTCAGAAGACTAAACCTCTGGTCCCGGTGACTGACCCAGTTTGGATCCTGCAGATAAAACTTCATGACAGATGGTTTTGCTAGTGGTTTTGCTAGGTCATTTCGGTGTCCAACCTTGGCAACTTTAAGACTTGTGGACCTCAACTCCCAGAATTCCCCAGTCAGCATCTCAATTCTGGGAGCTGAAGTCCACGTCTCAAAGTTGCGAAGGTTGGATACCCCATTTTTAGACTATGATTTAAATGTCTTAGGGGCATTTCTCCCTTAGCTTCTTCCAATATTTCTTTTCCTTGTTCCTGTGCTGTTCTTCCCCCCACCCCCAATATTTTTTTTAATATTTAATTTTTATTGAACATTTTTCATAGCAGTCAACATGGAATATATTAAGTAAAAATAAAGAAAAAGAAAAATATGAAACAAATAGCTTGTAGAATGAGATACAAATAAAAAAAATAAAGAAACAACTTCTGATCTTTAGTTACAATTTTATCGTCATTTGTCCCTCGTTAAAATGACCACCTTGTTCTCTTCTTTACATATTCACCACTTTATTTTTTCCATTTTTAGCAAAAAACAACCAATTATCTTTGTGTGTATAGTAATCTCAATGGTTTGCTTACTACCACCCAAATTAATTGAATATGCGGAGACTTAGTTGAGTCTTTGTGAGAAGACAGTCCCATTTTGTCTTCCTACCAGATTGATGGGTAGCTGAAGCCTTTTTATGCTTGCATTATTACACAGCATAAAAAAAGAGACACTTTAAAATTATTTTACTACTGAAGAATTCAGGCTGATATTCTTCCTCGTTTCTCTTTTCATTTGTGAAGCTTGGCACCCAACCCAAGCAGCACGAGGTATCAAATAATGGGCAAATGAATTCAATGGCCATGATTCAAGACCTTTGCAAATCATTTATGTTCACATGCTGGTATCTCAAGGCTTTGAATAGCTTTTGATGTACAGTATGTGGGGGAAAGGAACTATTAGGACCTCTGTACTGTGCAACATGCATTAAATCCAATATATTAGACCCTTATATACATGTGTAATTCCCTAAAGGCAGAAAAGCACAATTTGATATTGAAATATCCTTAGAGTGTTTTAACAACAGACTATTTTCAGAAAGTGGGACAGGGGAGAGAGAGAGGAAAACACTACATATATTAATTGTGGTTTAAGGATAAACACTTTAACTTGGGGTGTAAAGAGAAAAAATGGGTGCCATAACAGATACAAATGCTCAAGTCAACCATGACATCTCCACAACCTCTGAAACCCCATGTCAAAGGCTAAATTCTTCATCAGTGTGTCAATGAAGAGACTCAATCAGCCAGGTATGGTTGTCTGAAGGTTGAAACATTGCAACTAGACTAATTTTTGTTGTTAGTTTGAGAGACGTTTCACTGCCCATCTTCAGCAGTCAGAGGCAACTTCAGCAGTCAGAGCAAGGCAGTTAGGCAAAGCCACTGGAACGTACCAACTTCTGCCACAGTAACCTCAGAGTTAGCTCCCCCAAATGCATTGCAAAATGTCAGTGAAGATTTTCAATCATCCAGATAGTCTGAAGGTTGTCTCAAGTTATCTGAAGGTTAGATGATTGCAACTGGATTAAGGTGCCTGGGTGGGCAGTGAGTCTCTCAAACTAACAATAACATCAGAATAAATAGAACACAGAATAAAAGAACAGAGTTGCAGGTTTTCTAGTCCAACCCCCTGCTCAAGCAGGAGATCCTATACCATTTCAGACAAATAGTTCTCCAGTCTACAACTTCTGAAGGCAAGCTGTCCCACTGCTTGACTGATAACGGATAAATATTAACTGATAATTCAATTGGTTGATTAGTCCAGTTGCAATGATTCAACCTTCAGACAACCTTTTTACATCAATGAATTATGAATCCTCTTCACATCTAGACTATGCACTGCTAATTTCCAAAGCCACACTCAACTGCCTCTGCCAAATCTTCCTTGCCTGCTGTTCTGTTGCATTACATAACAGCTGCTCTCTGGGCAATGTTGATACAATTATTCCACTGTAATGTTGCACAACTGTGATTCTTTCATAAATGGGAATAAGCAAGATGATGAAAAGGTAGCAAGAGCTTCAAGCCACTGGATGTTAAGCATGGAGGATGATTTTTCTCAGCCCTTCCAAAATATCATGCTTAATCTCTGTTATAACATGATCTCTTGAAATACTGTACACGCCCATTTATACAATCATAAATGCCTACTGGCTCTCTTATTTTTCTGGCTGACCTTGCCTTGTTACAAAGCAATGTTGGGTTGCAACAAATATGGTTGACAATGCTGTTGGCTACCACTTGCAGAGAAACAACCATTGTTTGTTTATCTGGGGAGAAGAAGAGATTTCAGTATACAGGTAGTTCTTGACTTACAACAATTCATTTAGTGACCATTCAAAGTTATAATAGCATTTGAAAAAGTGACATGACTGTTTTTCACACATGCAACCATTGCAGCATCCATGTGCTCATGTGATCAAAATTCAGGCGCTTGGCAACTGACTCATATTTACGATGGTTGCAGTCTCCTGGGGTCACATGATCCCCTTTTGCCACCTTCATATGAGTGAAGTCAATGGAGAAGCCAGATTCACTTAACAACCATGTTATTAATTTAACAACCACAATGATTAACTAACAACAATGGCAAGAAAAGTCCTAAAGTGGGACAAAACTCATTTAACAACTGTCTTGCTTAGTAATAGAAATTTTGGCCTCAATGCTGGTTGTAAGTCGAGGACTATCTGTATTGCAACAGCCAGCCAGATATTAAGAAGCACAGAAAAAAGGAGTATCACATCCCAACAAGGAAAAGAGGGCAAAAATGATTTGTCTTACACGAAGGGGACATCATCCACTTAATGCTCTGGGATGAAGAAAATGCTCATCACAAATGGACTGTGTAATAATAGAGTTTTGCTGCATGACAGCATCCCTTTGTTATTTTTGGACAGGGCAACCATCAGTTGGTTCCCTTCTGGCATGTTTACAGCAAATATTCTATCTAGACTGCTTTGTTGCACTAGAGACGCAGATTACCTGGACAACTTGGACAGCATTTTGATGAATTGTGTATAGGGTTGGAACACCGCAGGGTTGCACACTTGACTTTCATACACAGCACGTTCCCCTTCTGAAGTAGAGAAACAGACCTTCCATAAATACATTTAGCATGCAAAGTGGTTATTTACGTACACTTGGACAGGGCTTCAGAGAATTGCACCTCCAGTGCCAAAATGGCTCACCTAAGCTTTCTGTTGGTGGCCCCTCCTTCTGAAGACTATGGTGACAACGGTCACAGCTACTTCTGGGCTGGGGGCAGCTTTGGATATCCAGAACCAAATCTACTGCCATTATTCTGGGCAGAGGGTCGGTCTTCATCCTCTTTCTGACACACATGATCTCTGGGCTAAGTTGCCCCTTATTCCTCTGGAATGGACCATCTCCCTCCTGGAAATCCATCTCCTCACTGCATTCCATCATAACATTTGTGGACTTCAACTCCCAGAAACCCTCAGACAACATATGTGGACAGTAGTTCCTGGAATTCCACAGTCAGCCTGTGTCAGGTACAAAAGCAGGAACCATCCTTCCAAACTGAGATCTTTACTGTTTCACACCTATAAGTCAACTTTTCCTAGATTGAGGATTCTACTTGCTGCCTCTTCAATATGCTCTGGGAACTAATAGGGAGGGGCTGTCTTCATCCTCTCTCACACAAACATGATCTCTGGGTTGAGTTGCCTTTTACTCTTCTGGAATGGACAACCCCTCCCTCCTGGAAATCCACATCTTCACTATATCCAATCACATTACCTCTGTGCAACGACACTCAAGACAGTGAAAAATTCCATAAGGTTCAAGGTTAGGATTCCATTTTTCTTCTACTTGATACTTCTTATCTTGAAACATGCAGTAGGTTTCTGAATCTGAAAAAAAGAAAAGAGAGAGGGGAAGGGGAGGAAGAGAGAGAAATTGTGAACTGGTGACCAACAAGAGCAGTGAGAGTACAGGTAGTCCTCAACTTACAACAGTTCATTTAGTGACTGTTCAAAGTTACAATGGCACTGAAGAAAGTGACTTATGAATGTTTTTCATAGTTGAAACTGTTGCAGCATCCCCATGGTCACGTGAACATGATCAAAATTCAATCATTTGGCAACTGGTTCATATTTATGACCACTGCTGTCCCAAGGTCATACGCTCATCATTTGTGACCTTCAGACAAGCAAAGTCAATGGGGAATCCAGATTCACTTAACAAATGTGTTACTAATTTAACTGCAGTGATTCACTTAACAACTGTGGCAATAAATCATAAAATGGGGCAAAACTCACTTAACAGCTATCTCATTTAGGAACAGATAGTTTGGACTCAATTGTGGTCATAAGTTGAGGACTATCTGTATTTAATTTCTGTAAAAAGATGTAGATCATCATTGTAGTCAACAGAGATGGGACTGTTACAATTTTACGCTTAATGAGGGTGGGATGCATGTTTGACTACTTCATGAGACATTCAACTCTATCTCCTTACCAGATTTCTCCAAATGGGCACCACTGATTGACTTGTTAGCTTGATTATGAGATTTGCAAAATCCTGCTCACCATAAGCACCTCTTCTAGCAACATGTATGTTAAAAATTTAGTGAATCCCGATTCACTGAATTTTATAAAGTTAATCCTCTTTTGACAAGTGTTAAGCCAAATGTCCCTAAATCCTGCTGGTATTAAGGTCACTCAAGATGGTTGGAAACATAGCTCTTTGCTTCGCATCTTGGCTTGCTCTCAGAGATTTAATCTGAGAGATTTAATCTCTTTGGCGTAATATTCTGAAAGTGACCAGCTTTCTGAATCTGATGGGTCCTCTGGATGATTCTTAAACCAGCTTTCAGTTTCCAAAACAAACTTCCATTTTTCAGGCTGTTTGAAAGCATTCAACTCATTCAAACTAGATTTAACTCCTTTTTTGGGTTTGCACAATAAATGGACTGGTAAAATAACCAAGAAGTTGAGTTCTAAGTTTTTAAAAAACGTAACCAGTGTTAATATTAGCCTAATTCACATGTTATGCTGAAGCAGACATTAGGCCTTTAACTGACCTGGTTAAGTAGATTTTATGAATGCAACCCTTTGTTTGTCCTGGAACTTGCTTCCTGGAACAAGCTGGTTTTATGATGAGTAAATGGGAGTTTATATAACACTAGAAGAATCATTGCAATTTAAACACTTGACAGTCAACCTGCGCACTCATCAAGGACTTTCTCAACCGAGGAGATCTGTCCTTCAAATCTGCTCACCTCAACCAACTTTCCGTCCTGCTTCGAGAAGAAAGAAAGATCCAAGGGAAGTTTTGGTGGCTCATATAAAAAAAAGTACAGACTGAACAAAATGTTCATACCAGCAAAGCAATGAACTGGAAATGCCACTCAGAGTCCATTGGCAGTGGCCCTGCTTGCAGCACAGCTATCTGCACACCTCAGCTGAATAAATAAACTTATTTGGGTCAGGTCCATCTTTTTCCCTTTGGCTTGTTAGAGTTGTTGGGATACAGATAGAAAATTATTCTAATTCTGTTACTGAATTTGGTTACAAAGCATAGGGTGAAACATAGGATGTGTGAAAAATGGCAAGTGAAAGCTACTCCCAGGATAAATATTGCTGCCCTGCTGAAAATCTCCCTGCATTTTTTGGTCTCCCAGTTCTTATTCCACTTACGAAAATTGTCTTTCAAGAACTACAGTAATAGATTTGCAAACTACTTTCTCTGCATTTCTGTCTTCGATGATGTTATAACTCACTCAACTCTAAACTTTTCATTTTATATTTACTCTTTAATTCAGCCAGCCTTAGTTTAGTGGTCACAGAACTAACCAAAGCAGACAATCTGATGCTTTGCCAAGGATTTTAAATATGGAATGAAACCTGGAAGCATGTAGATCTTAATTGACTATGGAGAGCAGTCCATATTCTTCTTCTTTCTTCTTTCCTCCCCCCCCCCACTCCTGCCTCCTCTTCCTCCTCTTCCCCCATCTAGATCAAGTTTTAAACTGCCAGAATGAAGCCACCTTCTTGGCTTTGTCATTGGCCAAACATAAGTCACCATCAGTACATGTTTCTGGTAATAGCTGACATATCAGCAGATGTGCTGGGCTCTGTGTCTCTCCACATTCAGTGTGATCTTATCCACTAAAAGCCTCCACTTGAGCATTTTGGTTTTACACTCAACCTATTCAGGGTCCTCCAGGTAGTATAAGGGAGGTAAGATCCTTCAGCCATATCCTCTTTTAATATTATTCCTTGCCCGATGGTGTCCTTATTCCATCTTTTAATTCAACTTTGTTCTTGTCCATGTCATTTTTTCTCTGGGTTCAACATGAATGCTTTTTAAACATACCAATCAAAAGAGAGAGAACTATGGATGTGAAATAAAAATAGAAAGAAAATCTGGATCTCTATTGCCTGGATCCATGTGGGAGTAGACTCCAAAATCTCTGCAAGATATTAAATTGCCCTTCCTATTGTAGGATTGCATGGTATGTCTGGAAAATCTTTCAAGCGTGGCAGTCTTTTCAGTACTTGTGGCTCACAATTGAGCCCAAAATTTATGTTGTTAAATTTGTTAAGTGAGTTTTGTCCCATTTTACAACTTGTCTCACCATGTTTGTTAAGTGAATCACTGCAGTTGTTAAATTAGTAGCATGGTTAAGTGAATCTGGTTTCCCCATGGACTTTGCTTGTCAGAAGGTCATAAAAGGGATCACATGACCCTGGAACACCACAACCGTCATAAATATGAGTCAGTTGTCAAGCATCCGAATGTAAATCATGTGACCATGGGGATGCTACATGGTCATAAGTCCTTTTTCAGTGCCGTTGTAACTTCAAATGGTCAATAAATGAACTGCTGTAGGTCGAGGACTAACTGTACTTCACATAATGCCCTTAATTTGGAACTTAAAATTCAACCATCATTAAAATATTAGCTAATGAAATCACCTAGATTTATACTACAGTAAACCAAAATTTAACTATATTATCTGAATGCCAAGCCCTGGTTTGTAATTGATTTAAGCCTATTGAGTGAACCCAACTTGAGTTAACATTTGGAAAGCAATCATTTAAAAATCATCTTGTCAGATTGTAAATAAGACCAATTCCAGCACTTCACTTTGACCCAAAAGATCTCCATTTGTTATGTTATTAATTATTTTAATTAATACAGGGAATTTTTTTGCAAAGGAGAAAATTTTTCCATGGAAAAAAAAAAGATCTAACAGTGGAATATTTTGCAACAGGGCAAAAAATGAAATTTAGAACATTTTTCCATTTCATTTGAGAACATTTGTTTGGAGACAATATTCCATCTCGCATTGCTGTGGCTGGATGGAGACCAAACATGCTGGTGGTGACAACAGTCACAGCTACTTCTGGGTTGGGAGCAGAACCAAATCTGCTACCATTATTCTTTGTTAGGCTTTGGGGCGGGGAGGGGTAAAGTATGCAAAACATGCAAATAATCCTTTAATGTTAGCTTGAAGGAAGCAGCCCTTCCACAATCATGAGCCATGTAGCTTGATTAAAATTCATTTAATTAATGATCATCAGAAGACCCGCTCCTGTGGATTATCACCACTCTCCAATTAGCTCACAAATCACATGCATGCATGTGGGCTCCAAAGCTTATTCTGGATGCTTTCCCACAGCCAAGCGTTAATTACAGCTTCCGACATACTGCCAAAAGCATACTTACATTTTCCTGATTCTGTTTTACTTTCCTCTGTGAAAATGAGGCAAAGCAAACAGGCACAAATCAAGCGGATGTGTTCCAGATTCCACATTTTCTTCATGCCAACCATCGAGGTAAGAGAAAGAGAAGATCTGTGATGTAAATAAGCGGTGCGGTTCTAGGGGAAGAAATATAGGCTTATTTAGAATGGACCCTGCTCTTCACAGTGAATTCTTGCAAGAGAAATCAACCAGGCAAACGAGACCAGAACTGGTCTTTGTTCTGGTGCAAAGTTCTAAAAGAGGCATTTTGCCAGTTTGATATGTCTGCCTTGAGCATTTTTATATGCTGCAGTGTGTTTTGGAATACATTATGAGCACACTTGCACTTAATGTTGCCCCCCCAGGGACATTGGGGAGAAATTAATTTAATTGGTGTTTGAATGGGAGGTTTATCTAATTTTACTTTTGAGGCAGAACTCCAATGGGTATGCAACAAGCGCTGGAAATCTCCAATTCTCTCTACAATATTTGTAATGTAGTTGGAAATAACAATTTATTAAAAGGAAAAGAAATCTGTAGAAAAAAGGAAGTATTTGGAGAAATGATGAACAAAATTGTTTGAAAACTGGGTATATGGACCATGAAACCACAATATTCCTGCCTGGAGAAATCTGCATCACCAGAACATAGAAAAACAGAGTTTTTGGAGGTCTCCTAATCCAACCCCCTGCTCAGGCAGGAAACGCTATACCATTTCAGACAAATGGTTGTCCAGTCTCTTCTTGAAAGCTTCCAGTGATGGAGTATCCACAACTTCTGAAGACAAGACTGTTTGATGGTTGTCACTATTAGGAAGTTTCTCCTTAGTTCCAGGTCGCTGATCTCCTTGATTAATTTCCACCCATTTGTTCTTGTCTTGCTTTCTGGTGCTTTGGAGAATAGATTGATCCTCTTTTTCTTTGTGGCAGCCCCTCAAATATTGGAATAGTGCTATCATGTCACCTCTAGTCCTTTTCACTAGGCTAGACATGTCCAATTCTTGTAACAGTTCTTCATATGTTTTAGCCCCCAGCCTCCTAATCATCTTTGTTGCTCTTCTCTACACTCTTTCTTGAAGAAAAGAAGATGTTCTTTTTATAAAAGAAAAGAAAATGAAGCTGAGGTATTTGTTGGCTACAGTACCAGATCTGTCAGGTTTCCACCCAAATAATAATCTGGTTTGGCAGTATACTATTCTGGAAATTATGCATTTCTTTTTATAACTATGTGGCTTACTGAATCAAGGAACAAGACAGTATTCCCAATTTCTTGTACCCAACCAACTGGGTAGACTGGTGGCTGAATCTTAATTCAACTTTAGTAATTTGACCAGCAACTTCAACTGGACCCATGGAGAGCAGGGATGGTCAGATAGTCTCTATGGATCTACCTAAGCATCTGCCAGCTCAGTGTATTTCAAATTTGGCAACTTTAAGATTTGTGGACTTCAACTCCCAAAATTTCATACAGATATCCTTGGCTATAAGAAGTTCTTTTTTATTTTGTTTGGAGAATAAAGGCAATTAATCACAATTTAGGAGAGAGGCTCAGTTGACTGGGTTAACTCCAGAGGGTGGCCTAAAACAATGTGCAAACACAGAGATGTGGTTTTGGGAGGAATACTGGGTAGTGTGTACCTCACCTGAGCCACAAAACTGTATTTTTTAAAAGGAGAGTAAAAACAGGAGATCTAAAACAACTAGGAATTTCACAGAAAATCCATAACTACTTGTATCTTCTGGAAAACTGTTGGTTGTTCAATAAACCTTTGTTCAAACATGGCTGGTTTGAGTCCTCTCTTCGGTTTGAATATTCAGAGTAGCCATTAAAAATACCCCATATTTGTTAGATTCAGACATCCTGCAAGATATAATTCCTAGTGTAAAATTGCACTGGTTGGGTTTATTCAAAGCATTAAATAAAACTAAATAAATTCTATTATGGCTTTGTTGGTGGATAATCTCACTCCAAATCTAAACAATTGGAATTTCATTGTAATTTCAAAGGCAGAAATTTAAATTAAAAGTCAAATAAATATATCTAAGCTGAACGGAAGAGCCTTCCTTGTTTATGTTGAACCTCAGCCTCTACCCAAGTATTACCAGTTTAAAGAAAGATGGTCTAAATACAGCCATAGGAAAGCAAGTTGAAAGCTAATTATTTGAGCAAATCTATTTTTAAAGAGCAATGCAGCAGCATCTGCTTTGTTTTGGAATATCAGAGGCATCATTTCATTCCAATGGCTCAAAAGAAAGGGTAGCTTGAGGTCAAAAATGTTGTGAGAACCCACATTTCTAGGACACACAGCTGGGACTGCACATGACCCATTGGTTTCTTTTTTAATTTGAAGTTTCAATTTTTCAATAAAGAGCCATAATTAATTTTTAATAGGCAACATGCCCTTGCTAGGGAAACATATTTTTTTCATTTCAGGGTCTGTTGTAACTATTTTGCTTTTTAAAATTTATATTATCTTTCCTTTGAGATCTGCTAAAATCCAGGCTATGCATCTGCTTTAAAAATGGGATTGAAAGGACTAGAGAGAACAGCAAAGCCAGGAGGGCATAATGGAAAAAGCTCCAGGCTTTGAAGTCTGTCCTTGAGCGAAGACTTCCCATTCACTTCTCATCCAAGAAGCTTGCTTCTTCAATTAGAACTGAAGAAGCTTCTTGGATGAGAAGCGAAACACTTTCAAATAAAAAAACCAAGAAAGTCCATTGCCTTTTGGAAAAGCACCTCTGGGACAACTATGACCTGGATGACAGAGAATCTCCACAGACATTTCCCAAACCCTTGCAACTCTGAAGGGCTCATTGTAACTCCAATCTATTGTCACTTCTCCTTTCTTGCTTGTTTGGGCACCGATTCCACACAAGGACAAAAAGAGATTGTGAAAAAGAAGTAACAGCCACCATCCATCACTTTACTCCATTGACTTTATAAACCCGGTTTCTCAAGCTCAGCAACTTTAAGGTGCATGGACTTCAATTCCCAGAATTCCGCAGCCAGCACGGGGAGAGTAGATGAACTTGTGAGGTGTAGTGGGGAAGATGATGGCTTAAGATGGCCTACCTTCTCATTCTTTCATAGCCAGAGAGACTTATGGGGGACTTAGGGACACCTTCTCTTTCAGTTCAAGAGCCAGGGTGGTGTAATGAGGAAGCTTCTGGATCAGCAATAGGAAACAACTGTTGGGCCCAGGATTTAACCCCTTCTCAGTCACAGAAACTTCTTGGGGGACTTTGGGACAGTCTTTCCTTCTCAGGTCAAGATTCCAAGTGGTGTAGCAAAAAAGAGGCTGGACCAGGAATGGGAAAACCACAAGGCTGTCGCTTGCTATCTCTTGTTAGGACTTTTGATGAGTCTTGAAATAAGTTCAGTGTGTTTCATGCCAGCTCAAATGTTTCTGCTATGGCTGGTAGAAACATTCATCTAAGCAGACACCAAAAAGAAAGGTTTTCTTATCAGATTTAGAGAGATGTTAATGAATAGATTTCAAAATCTTCTAAACGCTTCAGCCATAATCTTCTTGCAAGCAAAAGGATTAAAGAAAACTCCATTCATAAAACTTTTGCAGTCAAAAATCGATGAGAGCTGTGGTGGCGCAGTGGTTAGAATGCAGTATTACAAGCTAATTCTGCCGACTGCCAGAGTTTGATCCTGACTGGCTCAAGCCTTCCATCCTTCTGAGGTTAGTAAAATGAGTTTGTTGGGGGAAAGATGCTCACTCTGTAAACCACTCAGAGTGTCATATAAAAGCACTTCTTAGCAGTATATAAGTGCTATTTCTAAGTTCTATTTAGATTTGGTTGCAAAAGCTCTGGAGAATTGAGTCATGTTTGAGCTGAAACTGGGTTATGTATGCATGAACAGGGAAGGCAGAAAATATTCTTGATACTCTTCTTGAGCCACTTAAATACTCTTTGTAGATATGGGTAATTTCCCTTTTCCAATCAAATTTCTCATACCCGAAATGAGGGAAGGAAAAAAAACCCAGCCTCAATTATAACCAGAATGAGGATGACCAACATGAGGCAAACATTTAGGGATTGTCTATTCACTGAGGGGCTTACTCTTTCCTCCAAGAATTCCAAATCTCCCCAATGGATGGGGAGGTTGCATTATCTTTGCAATCCTTAAGACAAAGATTTAAGGTAGTTTTGCCTCTTAAACTCCGAAAAAAAAGTTCCAAGGCTTTAGGCTCCGCCCACCCAATGATGTCATGCCAAACACCACCCCTGCAGGTGTCGATTACCAGCCTCCCAATTCCTATACAGATAGTCCTTGACTTACCACATTTCGTTTAGTGACTGTTTGAAGTTACAACAGTGCTGAAAAAGGGACTTATGACCCTTTTTCACACTTATGACCATTGTAGCAGCATCCCCATGGTAACATGATCAAAATTCAGCCACTTGGCAACTGGTTCATATTTATGACGGTTGCCATGTTCCAAAGTCATACAATTGCCTTTGGCAACCTTCTTACAAGCAAAGTCAATGGGGAAACTAGATTCACTTAACAAGTGTGTTACTAAATTAACAACTTAGCAACTGTGGCAAGAAAGGTTGTAAAATGGGGCAAAATTCACTTAACAAATTTTCACTTAGCAACTGAATTGTGGTCCTAAGTTGAGGACTACCTGTAATTTATTTCCCCAAATTTCACTAAAAATGCAAGGGGAATTCTAGCATTTGCTTATGTGAGTCTTATTTAAGATGCCTTCTGGGATGCTTACTGCCTTCTGCAAATATATTGCTGGACTGTTTACAATCAAAACAGGGGTGGGATTCAAAAATTTCAGCAACCGGTTCTCTGCCTGGTTGCTGGGTGGGCGTGGCCATGGCCTACTTGGCACCTGAACCATGGTGGGGGGGTGGGTTTGGGCTCAGGAGGCTTTCTTTGAGCCTCCAGAAGGGCAAAAACAGCCTCCCCAGGCTCCGGAGGACCTCCAGAGGCCAGAAACAGGCCTGTTTCTGGAGGTCCATTTTTCACCCTTCCAAAGCCTCCGTGCGGGCCCTGTACTTACCTGGCATCCAAAACGGGCTGCATGGATACTCCTGGGAGGGGAGGGGAGGGGTGGGCGGGGCCAGCCAGTCCTTGCAACTACTGGTTCGATGAACCAAATGTAAAATTAGCAACTGGTTTGCCCAAACTGGTCCAAACTGGCTGAAAAGGGTGAAGAACTGAAGATGGGTGAAAAAATGATTTTCTCTTTTGTTTTATTAAAAAAAGTGTACAAAAGAGTTTCCCATCCCACAGAAATCAAAACCCTCCTTCTTGTCTGCAATGTGCAGCTCATGGCTACAGGGAGCAATGGACTGAGAAGAATGTACAGCATTCAAAATCCTAACTCAGCCACCCAACACTCAGCTGTTCCAAAATTACAACATTCAAATCTCAAGGCCCTTCTCTATGGGAAGGAGCACATTGCCTGCATAGCAGCAGTCTGTCCCTGAAAGCAGCCACATTCTGATGACACAGGCTGACCTCTAAAAACTAAGTCAGGTCAGATATGTATGTATGTATGTATGTATGTATGTATGTATGTTTGTATGTATGTATGTATGTATGTATATATGGGGGGGGGGAGAGAGAAGATGTATCGCTTATATGCTATGCCAGGATAGATGGAAGTGAACTGCCAATAATCAATGCTGCCATCCTCACCACTCTCTGCATCACCTTCCTGTCCAAAGCAGTCATGCTTCTAAACCAGACTGTAGTGCAATATGACAGGATGCTCTTCTCCATCCCTCAATAGAAAGTGGTAAGGACAAGGGGAGGAAGATGCACTTTTCTCATGTAACACAGCAAATGCAAGTGCTACTGTGCTCGTTTCACTGGTGTCTTGCTATTGAGTGACCAAGCCAGCCTACTGGTTAGTTGCACACCCAGAAATTTGTAATGGGAAAGGACACCATCAGGAAATAGCCATAGCACTTAGACTTATATACTGCTTCATAGTGCTTTACAGCCTTTTCTAAGCGGGTTAGAGAGTCAGCATTTTGCTCCCAACCATCTGGATTCTCAAACCTCAAAAGGATGGAAGGCTGAGTCAGCCTTGAGCCGGTCAGGATTGAACTCCTCGAAGTTGGCAGAATACTGCAATACTGTATTCTAACCACTGCACCACCATGGCTCCAATACCCAATACCCAAGCCATGGGCTAAAATCTCTGTTTAAGATTTGGTATCTGCTTTTGACCCCAAAGCAACTTTTGCCTCATGAATGATCTGAAAACTCTCCAGAAGCAAAGTTTCCCAGCAGGATTTCTGAACTGACAAAAGCTGGACTATGAGAGTGAGTTTGGTGCAGTGGTTAAGGTGCTGCCTTAAAAATTGTAAGACTGTGAGTTCTAGTCCTGCCTTAGGCATAGAAGCCCATTGGACCAATCATCAGGAGACTGTGAGTTCTAGTCCCTCCTTAGACATGAAAGCCAGCTGGGTGAGTTTGGGCCCATCACTTCCTTTCAAAATCTAATAAATAAATAAAATAAACTGGTCTCATGGACTAAGTTTGTAAAATATGCTTGGCTGGAATGTGGTTGGCAACTTTTTTCCCTCCAGTGGTTACAAACACAATCCATCTGCTGAGCCCCGTGAGACTGGCAATTTTGATCAAAGATGGAGCAATGGAAATGGGGGCAGGACTTAGGAGAGATACTTCCCCTGTAGGCTCTGATTCACTGCTGGTTTCACAAGTCACACCAAACCATGGCTTATAACTGATTTCTTGAATGCATAATGTTCACACAATATTCTAAGTCCAAACCATGGTTTAGAACTCCAAACTTGAGTCTCCAAACTTGGCAACTTTAGGATTGTAGACTTCAATTCCTAGAATTCCCCAGCCAGCTATAATTCTTCCTCCAGGAAAAAAAAACCCAGTCCAATTGCCTTTTGAAAAAGCACCTTTGTGACAACTAAAACCTGGATGACTGGAGAACCTCCACAGGCAGCTGGGAGTTGAACTCCACAAGTCTTAAAGTTGCTAAGTTTGGAGACCCCTAGTTTAGAAATATTAATTTTAGCTGGGCTTGGATCTTTAGTTGAGTAACCAGTAGGACCTGGTTAATACAGTATTAGGGTGGTGAGTACCAGGACATGTCAAAGATACAGCAATGTTACTCAAAGTTGGCAACTTTAAGAGATGTGGACTTCAACTCCCAGAATCCTTAGAATTCTAGAAGATGAAGCCCACACATGCCAAAGTTGCCAGGTTACAGAAACATTGGGTTATAGGCCTAACTCAAATGCTCCAGAAAAAGACCATGCGAAGACTTCTACATTGTTGCAAGAAAACCATTATGGTCATGTCCAGGACTAAAGGCGAAGCTGCCATGAAGAAGGATTTACCTTAGTTGTGCATCAAAGTTTGCTAAACTTGGAAGCTCAATCTAGTCACTTTCAGACTAGATCAAATCAAATTGCTCTCTCCTTTTGCTCCAAGACTGATTGAATCTAATCTGTGATGTGCTTTACTTTTGCCAACCATAAATGCTGTGAATCTTTAAGGAACATCATGAGAACATCACTGTTTACCTCCAGCTAACTACAGAAATAAACAAAGAAGGCAAACCACTTCAGGAATAAGAAAAAGTATCCACACCTTTGCCATGAAGAGCAATTTGATATAGTGGTGAAAGCAGCAAACTAAAACTGGGAGACAGAGCGTTCCAGTCCTGCCTTAGGGATGAAGCCATATCTGGGGAACATTAAGCTAACCTCTCTCTCTCTCAACCCTAGGAAAAACACTAGGAAAAAAAACTTTTCTGAAAATGTTGCCAAGAAAATGCAGATTCTTGTCCAAGCAGTCACCTAGAGTTCAGACTGATTTGAAGGAAATGAATGCTAGCTCGGTATGGTTGTTAGAGGTACCAGCTAGAACCAAATTCTAGTTCTGCATTAGACATGAAGCCAGCTGGGTGATTTGGAGCCAGTTCCTTTCTGAGCCCCAGGAAAGGGAAGACAAGGACAAACCACTTCAAAAAAGGTTGCCAATAAAACTGCAGGGACTTGTCCTGGCAGCTGCTAGACTGAATCATAGCTCACTCATCCCCAAAATACCCCCTACTTCATGCAAAATAGGGAAAAAACCTACATTACCAGAGTCCCTCCATCCTTTGCTGCTCCCTACCCACCCATTCAGCTTTCTGAAAAAAAACATATCTTTAATCTAAATTAGCTTTCAATACAAGGACTGACTTTTATAATTGCCAAAGCTGATCTGTGTATTATGCAAAACAATATTAGAGGAGACTGTGATTCAGGATGAAATGCAGAAAACCTTTTATCTTTATGTCTCATCATCAACGATTGGAGGAATGACATTCTGAATAGATTAGAAGGGGGTGCATCACTCAGGAGGAACACAGGAATAGTTTTTGTTAGTTTGATGGGAAAAAAATGAAAGAAGTTACCAGGCATGAGGAAGATGAAAAAATGCAGATTGGTTTGTGGTGGTAAGGGGCCCCAGTTCTATATAAATAGGTTGATTTGGGGCGGGGGGCGGGGGGGGGGGGATAAGCAAAATATTGATTGGCAATATGCTTGCATTATTATGACTGCAGTATGTTTTGGCCAAACTTTGAAACTGAACAATCTAAACCTGATCTGCTTTAAGAAAACATGCAGAACCACAGATAATGTTCACACACTGTGCTAAACCATAATATGCTTTGCTTTTGTTCTGATGTGGTTTGTGAACCCAACCACTATGGTCTGATTACATTAGGGTTTTTAGCACTTTAAGGCAATCCAACTATTTGGCTCACTCAACAAACCATAGTTTGGCAGGGTAAGAAAGCGAGAATAAAACTTAAACTGTTACAAGATGCAAAAACAAGAGTAGGGTTTGCCTTGCCCAACTGGGAATTATATTACCAGGCGACAAATCTGATGTGGGTAAAGGAATGGATAACATTAAGGAACAGTAGACTATTGACTTTAGAAGGGCATGACTTGCTGCTGCTTTCCTCTGGTATAAGGGAACTAAACACACAGGGGTATTTTAGAAGACATTACATTCAAGAGGCATTGTTTTTAAATTGGGAGAAGATAAAAAGACAATACTACTTAAAAATTCCATTATAGATGTCTATCATTGAAGCTTTTTCTTATCCAATAATATATAAAAAGGAACAAACAGTTAGATATGGTAAGATATTGAATGAAAAGGGTGAACTTAAATCTATTGGAAGAACAAGGTGTAAAAATGAATTGGTTTTCATATTTGAAAATACAATCTAGATTTGATAAAGATTTTAAAACAGAAGGTATCTATGACAAATTGATTGATTTAGATAAATTTTTGATGGGTACTGATGAAAAGGTAATTAAAAAACTTTATGGACATTTGTTAGAATTTAAATTGGAGGAAGAACAAGTTAAAGAAACGATGATTGCTTGGGGGGAAAATTTGAATATGGGATTAATTTAGATAAATGGCAAAAATTGTGGTCTCCGACAATGTCAGCTGCATATAAAGAAAATTTGTATAAGATGTTTTACAGGTGGCATCTACTCCCGACGAGAATTGCGAGAATGTTCAAGAACAAATTGGATAAATGTTGGAAATGTCATCAGATACCTGGTTCATATTACCATATGTGGTGGACATGCTTGGATGCAAAAAGATATTGGACTAAAATCCACACATGGTTGGAAAAAATGATAAAACAACATATAGACTTTAAACCAGAGATATTTTTATTGGGAATTATACTGGAAATATACAATAAAGAACTGAAATATTTGATTGTAAATGTTTTAACAGCGGCTAGAATTGTATTTGCTAAGAATTGGAAAAATGAAAAAATGCCTATGCAGGAGGAAGTTATTAAGAAAATTATGGACTGTGCTGAAATGAGTAAATTGACATTTGAAATTAGAGAACAAGAGGATAAACAATTTTATATGATATGGGATTTGTAATATCAATGGTTGGACAAAAAGATATGGTAATGTAATAGACTAGGTAATTTTGTAATAGAAGTTTAACAGATTGATATAAAATATAATACAGACATTTATAACCATTGGATGAAAGTACAATATAAATTTCAAAATAAAATTTGGAATATCTCATATAAAATGATGGAATAAATAGTTTAGTCATGGATGAATAATTGATAAATATATAAACATATGTTAGTTTTGAAAATTTATATAAACCATGAGTAATGACTATGAAAGGATAGCACAAAAGATTTGTAACCAACTGACACACTGTATGTATATAAAATGGAAGATGGTTTTATGCTTTTATGTTTTGTTTGTATATGTTTTTCTTAAAAAATAAAAACTTAAAAAAAAACATAGTTAATGAAGTTATGATTTTATGTGGCATGAAGCCCAGGGAAACTCAAGTTGCATTTTTTAAATTAGATTTATCATGGGAAAATCATGCATAGGATGGACTCACAAAATATTTTGCTACGTCTGTGTGTCTCTATTGTGCTAGGAGGCTGAGATTCTTACTTTCTCTGGCATATTTTGGCCCCTCAGAAAAATATGCAAGATACATAGATTTTTTTAAAAAAAAGTAAATTCCAATATTTATGAGATTACCAACAACTTTACCCAAAGTAATATAAAATTGTGCAGTAGCTTAGTGATGGCAAAGGTGTTTCTAGTACGTGTCTACCCTGAAGTCCAGGTTGCTCACACTATGTTGTGCGCAAGACTGCATTTTGATGCTTTCCATTCTGTTTCTCTGTGTTACAGGTAGTCCTAGACTTAAGACTATAACTGAGCCCAAAATTCCTGTTGTTAAGTGAGACATTTCTTAAGTGAGTTTTACCCCATTTTACGACCTTTCTTGCCACAGTTAATAAGTGAATCACTGCAGCTGATAAGTTAATAACCTGGTTGTTAAGTGAATCTGGCTTCCCCATTGACTTTGTTTGTGAGAAGATCACAAAAGGACAGTGGGACACAGCATTCTTGTTAATGAACAATACAGAACAATTTTAATCCAAAGTTTATCTAAGGTGAAAGTTCTCTCTCGAAAGCATGGATATCTTTCTTAGAATCACTACTGATTCTCCAGCAATCCTCTCCCTGGTTTAAAAGGAGTACAACAAGTCACTCTCTCTCTTCTGTGGGTGTGGGGGCCTTTATGGAAATCAGGAATTTTGGCTAATTTTCTGCAGTCTTCTCAGCCTACCTTAGTTGTGCTCATTGCTGAACTATAACAAGGAGAGAGAGAGAGAGAGATGAATGGGCAGAAGGAGAGGAAGGAAGGAAGGAAGGAAGGAAGGAAGGAAGGAAGGAAAGTCTCTCTACTCTTAGTCCATCACCTTCCTACTACCAGTTCATCTCTAACCTCCTCATGCTGGCTGGGGAATTAAGCTACAAAGTAAGAAAAAAGGAAGGATAGAGGAAGGAAGGAAATAGAGAAAGAAAAGAAGGATGGAGAGAGAGAAAGAAGGAAGAATGGGCAGAAGAAGGGAGAGAAAGAGAGGGAAGGAAAGAAGAGAACGGAAGAAAGGGAAAAAAAGAGGGAAAGAGAGAGGAAGAAAGGAAAGGGAGAAAAGAATTTTAAAAAAAAAGAGGAACAGAGGAGGAAACAAGAAAGGAAGGCGAGAGAAAGAAAGCAGAGAGGAAGGACAGAAGAGGAAAGAGGATGAAAAGAAGGAAAGAGCGAAAGCCAGAGGCAGAAGACGAGGCTGCGCTCACCTGCGCAGGCAACGGCGAGCGGCGCGTCTCTCTCCGCCAGCCGCCGCCTCCTCCTCTTGCTCCGCGCTCTTCCCGGAGAACCAAAACAGAGAGTTGGTGCTGCTCCGGCTGCCTCTCGCTTCTCCTCCGCCAGGCGGGCGCGCTCTCGCCAAGGGCCGCTGGGCACAGCTGCAGTTCCTCGGGGACCGCTGCGCACGCCTTCTCTTCTTCTTCCTCTTCCTCCTCTTCCTCTTCCTCGCCCGCAGGGGGCAGATATAACGGCGCGGAGGCGCCTCCGCCCCTTTCCCAGAAGAAACGCGGGGGCGGTGGGGGCTTAGCAGCCGCGGCGGAGTTTCCAGAGTGGGGAGGGGGAGGAGGAGGAGGGACACCTGCGCCGGCCGCCGAGGCGCTCCGACGGCCCGGCTCCTCCCAGCCTGGGGAAGGCCAATTTGCCGGCGCGCCCCTGTCTGGCAATCTGCCTTCTCACGCGACGCTTTCCCGAGTGGCTGCGGCGCTGTCTTCCGCGACCTGCCCACCCAAAGCCATCGAGTTTCACCTGTCTCCGGAGGCCCCGCTCCCTGAGGGAAGAGGCCTAGTTCCCCCAAGGCACCTTTTTGCTGGGGATCCTAACAAAGTCACCTGGTGAAAACCTTCGTTGGGTCAAGCCTCTGACATCCCTTATGGGCAGTAGAAATAACCTAGCCCAGGCCTAGAGGGTCTGGAGGAAGAGCGGTAACCAAGGCAACAGTCAGATAAAATTAACAGAATTTGGCAAAAAAAATTAAGTTGAGAAAGCATCTTGGACATGATCCTCCTTTTTTGAAGATAGAGGGAGAGACAAAAAAATTGGACTTTTGTTACTGTAACCATAATAAATAATAATAATTAATAAAAGTATAATTATTTTGCATGTATTCAATTCTTAAGTTTGATCTGTATTGGAGGGCTGACAGAACCTGTCTCCATTTCCTTGTAGCCCCTTCTGCTGATATGAAGATCCTCTTGCAGAGCTCACCTTCCTTCTCTCTGCAGGAGAAGGCTGTCTCTGTTTTGCCCAATGCTCCTTAACCCACCTCTCCGGCATTGATCATAGAACATAGAACCGCAGGGAACGAAGGGACCTTGGAGAAGAGGGGTTGGATCAGGTTCTCCCTAGCAAGGAGAATCAAAAAGTCAGAGGCAGAAGACAAGGCTGCACTTTAATAGCAATAGCACTTAGACTTATTGATGGCTTCACAGTGCTTTACAGCCCTCTCTAAGCTGTTTAAGGAGTCAGCATCTTGACTCCAACAGTCTGGGTCCTCATTTCCCCCAATCTCAGAAGGATGGAAAGCTGAGTCAACCTTGAGTTGCTCAGAATCGAACTCCTGGAATAAGCAGTGAGTTAGCCTGCAGTACTGCATTCTAACCACTGTGCCACCATGATTTTCTCTTTCATTTAAGATTGATTCAGGATGTAAGTTGCAATTCTAATGAATCACAATTTTTTCAAATGTAGTTTTATTGTTTACTACTTCTGCAGTCAGTTGCTTACAATTTGGCAGTTCAAATCCCACCAGGCTCAAGGTTGACTCAGCCTTCCATCCTTCCAAGGTGGGTAAAAGGAGGACCCAAATTGTTGGGGGCAAGAGGCTGACTCTGTAAACCACTTTGAGAGGGCTGTAAAAGCACTGTGAAGTGGTATACAAGTCTAAGTGCCATTGCTATTGCTATATAATTTGGTATACTCCTTATATAAGGTAATTTTTCCCTATGTATAAAATAACTTTTTAACAGAATAACAGAATTGGAAGGGACCCAGGAGGCCACCTAGTTCAGGCGTTCCCAACCCCCAGTCCATGGACTGGCACCAGTCCACGGCATGCCAGAAATCGGGCCGCGTAAGCAAGTCGAGCCCCATCCATGGGATGCTGGCAGCAAGCCCACGAAAGCACGACTCCTCCGTTCTGTGGAAAAACCTCTCTCCACGGAACCAGTGCCTGGTGCCCAAAAGGTTGGGGGCTGCTAGTCCAACCCCTTGATCAAATAGGAAACTCTAACCCATTTCAGACAAATGGTTGTTCAATCCCTTAAAAACCTTCATTCCACTAGTTAATTGTTTTCACTGTCAGGAAATATTTTTGTTCTAGGTTGGATCTCTCTTTAATGATCCTCCACTGCTACTTCTTGTCCTGCCCTCTGGTGCTTTCTATGTGGCATTATGGTGTAGTCACTTAGCCTTTAGGAAATAGAGACTCAACTCCTCTGCGTTCTCTTTAATGATGCATATCAATTGTCAATTCACAGGAGGAGCAAAGTACATTTATCTTTTCAACATTTTACATTCTATGGGAGGTTTTGCACATTTCATTAGCAGCCAGGGCTACTTGCTAGAATGAAAAAGCAGCATAGAAAGAGAATAAATGACTAAACAGAAAGAAACAGACTGGCTTTTTCTCAGGTCACCCCGACATGCTGGGACAACGGAGACCAACTCCTGGAAGACACCTTCAATGTCTGATTATTGTGTTTCACATTTCTGGCCTTGTTGTGACCTATGGCAATATTTTGCAACCTCAGCCATTTGAAGATGTGTGGATTTCAACTCCCAAAATTCCCCAGCCAACAATGCTATCTGGGGAATTATGGGAGTTGAAGTCCGCACATCTTCAAATGGCCGAGGTTGAGAATCACTAACCTATGAAATTCGTAAGTGGTGCTTGAGAATGAATCCTAGAGCACCAAAGTGAGTAGAAACAATGAGAAGATATTAAAAAGGTATCATTGTTTGGGAGAACACAAGTGCCAGCTTATTCCCAGAGCTCAGAAGACAGGCAGGGAAGAGCTAAATGTTACTGGGAAGTCTGGGAGGGAGGGAGGGAGGGAGGGAGGGAGAGGTGCTGTATTTGGACAACATGTTGGGCTATTTTTTTCCTGATGGGTGGGGTAGGAGAGTTGGATCTAGTGTGCAAAACTCAGTCCTTTCAATCAGCATGGAATCTTTGGATGGGAAGATCATCCCATTGTGTTGTTAGCTGTGAAGTCGTGTCTGATCCATCATGACCCCATGGACAATGTTCCTCCAGACCTTCCTGTCCTCTACCATCCCCTGGAGTTCATTTAAGCTCACACTGACTGCTTCCGTGACTCCATCCAGCCACCTCATTCTCTGCATCCCCTTCTTCTTTTGCCCTCAATCGTTCCCAGCATTAGGCTCTTCTCCAGTGAGTCCTTCCTTCTCATTAGGTGGCCAAAGTATTTGAGTTTCATCTTCAGGATCTGGTCTTCTAAGGAGTAGTCAGGGTTGATCTCTTCTAGGACTGACTGGTTTGATGGCCTTTTAGTCCAAGGGACTCACATGAGTCTTCTCCAGACCAGAGTTCAAAGGCTTCAATTCTTTGGCGCTCAGCCTTTCTTATGGTCCAACTTTCACAGCCATACATTGCAACTGGGAAATTGAGTGTAGCACTTTTACTGAATTGTCTTTTAAAAATTTGAATAGCTCAGCTGGAATATTGTCACCTCCACTAGCTTTGTTGTTACTCAGATTTCCTAAGGCCTATTTGACTTCAGATTCTAGGATGTCTGGCTCGAGATGAGTGACCACCCAATCATGATTATCAGGGATGTTAAGCTCATTCTTGTATAGTTCTTCTGTGTAATTTTGCCACCTCTTCTTAATCTCTTCTGCCTCTGTTAGCTCCCTGTTAAATCGTGGGTGAGAGAAGACGCGGGAGGCTCCAACCATTTAAGTTTCTTTATTACATTGTTCAGAACAAAGAATAGCAGCCGCGGCAGCTCCTTTTTTACCCCAGGCTGCTGTGGCTGCAACCAGTGACAGCTCTTCAATTTCCCTCCACCACGGGCCAACCAATCAGGGCATATATGTAAATATCTAACACCCCTCCCCATCTGGTCCAGCTCACCCAATCCTGTTCTGCCTACTGTCTGTAATCACGTAAGTAGGCAGGACTCTTATGGTTGTGACCAGATCTGTGCAGCTCAGTCATGGGTTGGTCTCCAAGCTGCTCGGTTGGAATTATCACCTGCTCCGCTCCATGGAACCTCATGGAATTTTCTCGTCATGGCAGCCATTCTACTTCCTTTTGCTTCCTTTCTTGGTTTGTCATTGCCTATGTGTGTCTGTTGAGTGCTACTTCCATTCGGTTCTTCCGGAGCTATTCTTAATTGTTGAGGTTGTGTAGTTGTTAGGGCCTGTTCTATGTTATTCCTTATGTGGTCTGGGTGGTTGGGGTCTTCCCCTTCTTCCCTGTTATTGTTGGCCGCGTGTGAAGGGTCTCCCCCTTCTTCTCTGTTTGTAATGTATATGTGTGAAGGGTCTCCCCCTTCCTCCCTATTTGTTCCCTTTGTCCCCCAGCTCCGTAGTTGATCAATGTGTCTTCTCCAGCTTCTGCTTTCGATTGTCTCGACTCTGTATGAACAAGGCCCCGTTACTTGTACTACCATTGCCGGTACCCATAATAGTTCCCCTGTTAGATTTTCAGCGTATACTGAGTCACTCATTTTGAAATTCTGGAATTTGCTGGATGAATCTAGTGGTTTTTTTCTGGTGTGTATTTGGGGTGTACTCTGTCTAATTGTGATATCCGTTTCCTTCCCATAAGAAGTTCCGCAGGGCTTTTTTGTTGTTGATGCGCTAGGTGTTGTGTGCTGTATACTTAATAACTTATCTACTTTTGCTTGCACATCCCCTAGCCCTAGTTTCTGAAGTATTTCTTTCATGTGCCAGACCATGTGTTCAGCCAATCCATTCATGGATGCATGTCCAGGTGCCGAGAGGGCATGTCGTACCCCATTTTTGCTAGGAATCCCACAAACTGTGTGGCTGTGAATTGAGGTCCATTGTCGGATACTATTACATCCGGAAGGCCGTGTGTAGCAAATAGTTTCCTTAGGGTTCTTTTTGTGGAGTGCATGGTGTGCTTCTGTCATTGTGGACTGCATGATGCTGACTTCCAGCTATTTAGAATATGCATCCACAATGATAAGAAACGTGTGTCCCCTTACTGGTCCTGCAAAATCGATATGTATTCTAGACCAGGGTCCCCTGGGTGATTCCCACTCATGTTTGGGTGCTATGGGTGGTGCTGGTCGGTTCTCCTGACAAATCTGGCAGGCGGAGACCCAGGCCTCTATTTCTTTATCCTCCCTGGCCACCACACATAGCTCCTTGCTAATGATTTCATTTTAACTATCCCAGGATGCCCTGCATGCAACATCTCCATTATATCATCCCTTAAAATGGCTGGAATTATAACTCAATCACCCACAATACACAACCTTTCAGTATGGATAATTCAGTTTGTCTGTTTTTGAAAGGTTTAGTTTCTTCGGTTTGTTCCTGTTCGTGCCACCCCTCCCTACCCAGTTCAAAATGCGTGATAGAGTTCTGTCTTTCACTGTTGCTCTCACGATATCAGCTGCCATGACTGATGTTCATTGAATTGTCTCTATCAGGAGTGTGGTGATGGCTGGTGCTGGATCCTCATCCTCGATGGGCAGGGGACATCTGCTTAATGCATCTGCATGATCAATCTCTTTTCCTGGTCTACAGATCAAGTTGTAATTGTATGCAGATAAGAATTCTATCTAACGGGTCATTCAGGGGGACATGATGTTCGGGGTGGCTCTATCCCCCATGATGATGCCCAAAAGGGATTTTTGGTCTGTGACCAATGTGAACTTCCATCCATATATGTATTCATGGAATCGCTTGATTCCAGTGACTGCGGCTAACGCTTCTTTGTTTAGTTGGCTATAATTCTGTTCAGGTTTGGATAATGTCTTTGAATAAAATGCTATTGGGGCTTCCTTTCCGTTTGGCAAAAGGTGGCTGAGTATCGCGCCCACCCCAAATGGTGATGCATCGCAAGTTACTATTATCAGTAAAGTCTCATTATATTGAATCAGTATGCGTTCTGATGTAATTAAGTTCTTTATTTCTTTGAACGCTGCCTCTTCTCTATGTCCCCAAACCCAGGCTGCTTTCTTGTCAAGCAGTTTGTGAAGCGGTTCTGCCACAGTTGCCTTCTACAATAAGAATATATGGTAAAAGCTAATTAGCCACAGGAAAGCTTGTAATTCAATTTTACCATTTGGTCTGGGGGCATCTTGATTGCTTTGGTTTTACTGTCCATGGTGTGGATGCTGTCTTTGTCTATTGAAAACCCCAGGAATTCCACCCTATTGGCTGATAGCCAGCATTTTCCCCTTTTTACTTTAAGCCCCACCTCCTTGAAATGTTTGAGAACTTCCCTCAAACGATCTTGTAATTGCTCTTTGTTCTCGGCTGAGATGAGGACATCATCAAAATAAGGCACCACCCCCTTTAGTCCATGTAGTAAGTGTTCCATGAGGCTCTGGAATAGTCCTGGGGCAATGCTCACCCCAAATTGCAAATGGTTACATTTAAAAGCCCCTCTGTGTGACACAATTGTCTGTGCTTCTGCTCTTTCAGTGTCTTCCGGTAATTGCTGGTAGGCTTGTGCAAGATCTAATTTTGCGAATATCTTTCCCCATCCCAAGGAGTGTAAAAGGTGTTGCACCATTGGGACGGGGTATGCACTCTGCTGTAAAGCATGGTTAAGGGTTGCGCAGCAGTCAGCACAGATGCACAGAGATCCATCTGGCTTTATAGGGGTGACTATTGGGGTTTCCCACTTCGCATGATCTATGGGTTCTAGAATCCCTTGGGAAATGAGCTTGTCTAACTGCTTGTCTATTTTTGGTTTAAGTGCGAATGGAACTCGCCTTGCTTTTAGTCTGATAGGGACAATATTTGGGTCCAGATTAAAAGAAATAGGGGGCCCCAAGTACTTGCCTAGTTTTCCATCGAAAACGTCCTGGAATTCCTCTATCAATTGGTCCTCTCACTCACTGTCAGTGAAGCTGTGGATGCCAGTGAATTGATCCAGAAGTAAAGAAGGCCTGTGAAATTAGGGGAATCCCAGAGACCTTACAATTGTGGTATGCCGCCTCCCTCAGCTTAGATCGCAGCATCAACAGGAAACCCCTTCCAGCAGCCCCGACTAAGAGAATTGTGGCGAGGAGACCACCGACCGGACCAGCCAAAACTGCTCGTACCCAATCCACCAGGGTGCTGAAATGTTACCAATGTGGCCAAGCCTGTCATAGGGCAGCAGACTGTCTGGCTCCTGCTCCTGTACCACAAGCTCCACAGTCGAAGCCTAATACAGCTGTTAGAGGTCGGAAGAATCAAGGAAGACCTCTGGGCAGGGGCAGGTTCACCAAGCACAGCTGGGAAAGCCCCCTCTGCGCAGATGGGAGCAATGGACCACTGGACCGACACCACGTCCCCGAGAACCCGACCTGCGAAGACGACCCAACGATGAGTGATCCCATCATACCTTTTACAGTTAAAGTCAAATTAGTGGTACCAAACATGGGGGGAGGCCAGGGAGTTGGAAGCAGTCATTGATACTGGGTGTTCTAGATGTCTTATCGGACTCCCCATTGTTGAACAATTGGGCATAAAGACTAACCCACTAAAACGCCCAGTCAGATTTGAGCAAGTGAATGGAACCTTAACGGGGGGGCAGCCACTCAAATGACAGAATTGATCAAGATGGAATTAGGGCCCCATCACAACTCATACGCTTCATAGTGGCCCCCAAGATGTCAGAATCAATCATACTGGGACTTGCTTGGTTAGACAAATGGGCCCCAACAATCAAATGGGAGGATGGATTCAGAAAAATCCTCATTGGACCGGGCCCATTGCCCCCTCTTCCACCCACTAAAAAGCCACCAGTCAGCTTGAATCCAGAGCCTGAGCCAGCATCCATGGCATCCCACCTTCTCCCAGATAACCCCCAGGTACCCAACCAATACAAAGACTTGGCTGAAGCATTCAGTGAAGAAGAGTGTATTGTTTTACCTCCTCATCGAGCCACTGATTGTGCCATAGAATTAGAGCCAGGGGCGAAATTACCAAAACCAAAGATGTATTCCAGGATGCCTGCTGAAATGACTGAATTAAGGAAATACCTCGGCAGCAATTTGGAACGAGTTTTTAATTGAGCCTGCCAAATCAAGATTAGCTGCCCCCAGGTTGTTCGAGGAGAAAAAAGATGGCGGGTTGAGATTGTGTGTTGACTTTAGAGGCATGAACGCCGTATGCGTCAAAAACATGTATCCTCTCCCTCTTATGGAGGACTTATTGAACCACCTGTCAAAGGGCAAAGTATTCACCAAGCTAGATCTGAGGGAAGCTTATTACTGGGTCCACATCAAGAGGGAGATGAGTGGAAAACTGCTTTTAACTGCCCTCTGGGTAGCTTTTAGCTGCCCTCTGGGTAGCTAATGCAAAGCCATGCCTTTCGGACTTCAGGGGGCTCCTGCAGTGTTTATGCAGCTCATCAATGAGGTGTTACACCCGCACCTTTACCATGGGGTCCTCGTGTACCTGAATGACATCCTTATCTTCAGCGAAACCATGGAAGAGCATGTTCAATTGGTCCAACAAGTTATAGAAAAACTTCCAGCCACCAAATTATATGTGAAACTCTCAAAATGCGAATTTCACAAAGAGTCACTGGACTACTTAAGCTACTGAATATCCAACCTGGGGATTGAAATGGACCCCGGAAAGATGAAAGTGGTGCTGGACTGGCAGCCCCCCAGAACCCAAAAACAACTTCAAAGTTTATTGGGGTTTGCCAACTTCTATGGACAATTCATTCTGTTCTTTGCTGAAGTTACCCTCCCGTTGATGGAGCTATTAAAAACGGGCCCATCACCCACCAAACCAAAGCCAAGTCTACCCCTGGCTTGGACTATGGACTGTCAGAAAGCTTTCGAGACCTTAAAATGCCTCTTTGCAGCTGAGTCCATCCTACAGCACCCAGACGCAACCAAGCCTTTTATTGTCCAAACACATGCAAGTGATGTAATGGTAGCAGCCGTTTTGCTGCAAAAGGATTCTCAAGGCCGACTGAGGCTGTGCACTTATGCATCCAAAAAGCTGAAAGACACAGAATGAAGGTGGGAGGTCTGGGAGAAAGCAGCATTCACTGTACAATGGGCTTTATTGACTTGGAGGCATTTTCTAGAAGGGGCACCAGAGGCCTTTGAGATATGGACTGATCATAAGAACCTCGAAGCTCTAAAGACCCCTAAGAGGTTAGCACCCAAACAAGTCTGCTGGGTCCAATATTTCAAGCAATTCAATTTCAACATTAAATATATCTCCGGAGGGAAAAACATACTGGCAGACGCTCTGTCCAGAAAACCTCAGTTTGACAGCCACTGAGAGGAAATAGTACAAGCCTTAATTTCAGATGCTCAATTTGGCAGGCCAAGTGACCACTCGAGCCCAAGCCAGCCGCAACCCCAAACGCCTGGAAGATAAGCTGATTGCAGAATTGAAAACAGCCCTATTGACCGATCCTTGGTTCCTGGACCATCAAACCGAGTTGACAATGAATGATGGACTAGCTTGGAAAGGGACTAAGCTTTATGTACCCAGAACCCTCAGACTAAAGTGTAGCCACGATTCCTGGCTGGGAGGCCACTTCGGATTCCTAAAAACCCTACATTTACTGAGAAGACAGTTCTAGTGGCCAAAAATGAAATCTGATGTCGAGGACTATGTAAAAAGTTGTTCAATTTGTGCCACAATGAAACACAGAACTGGAAAAACCTCTGGCCTCCTGCAACAAGTCACTGAACCAACCCAACCTTGGGAAGAAATCGCAATGGACTTTATTGTTGAACTACCTAAGAGTGAAGGGAATATGATCATTTGGACTATAATTGACTTATTCTCTAAACAGGCCCATTTTATAGCCTGCAAAGCACTTCCATCTGCGAAAAAACTTGCAAAGCTGTTCGTGAAACATATCTATAGACTACATGGAGTACTGCGTAGAGTAATATCAGACAGAGGGGTACAATTTACCGCAAAAGTTTGGAGGGAATTTTTGAAATCCATTGGTTCCTCTCAAGGGTTATCCTCAGCTTTCCATCCTGCTTGTAATGGAGCAGCTGAGAGGGCTAATGCCATGACTGAACAATACATTAGATGCTATGTAAATTATCAACAAGAAAATTGGGCTGAGTTATTACCTTTTGCAGAGGTTGCTTACAATAATGCAGTACATAGCAGCCTGGGATTGACTCCATTCCAAATCAACTCTGGAATGGATTTTGTCCTGATGCCAGAATTACCTAGACAACCTCCATCATCCATGTCCCTAACAGAATGGATGAACTCATTAAAGAAAGGGTGGGAAGATACAAAAAAAGCTTTGAATGAAGCTGAAAAAAATTATAAAAAACAGGCAGATAAACATAGATCCCTTCAACTGCCATTTAAAGTATATTTGTTGACCAAGTATCTTAGGTTGAAACTGCCCAGTAAGAAGCTGGTTTCCAAAATTCTTGGGTCCATTTCCAATTTCAAAAATAATCAATCTGGTCACTGTCCAATTAAGTCTTCCTCGACTGTTGGGGAAAATTCATCCGGTGTCCCATTGTAGTTTACTAAAACCAGCTACTGCATCAATGATAAGACCACTGCCAATAGCTCCCCCTAAACCGTTAACGGTACAGGGGGAAACACATTATAAGGTTCAAAAAATTCTCGATTCTAGATTACACCATGGCCAATTGCAATATTTGGTTTTATGGAAAAGATACCCCCACTCAGATGCTCGTTGGGTAAAGAGTTGGGATGTTCATGCTGATCAATTGGTTAACCAATTCCATGAGGACTTTCCCCACAAACTGAAGGGTCCTCGTGGAGGGGGCAGAGGGGGTTAAGGACAATGTATTAACCCCTGCATGTGTTTTTTTCTTTTTATTTAGGAGGAGGAGTTTTCAAGGGGGGGACACCTGTCAGCTTTGAAATTCAGCTGCCACATTTTTTTTTAAGAGAGTTGGAAGCGTTGAAAAGTTCAAGGTTATTCTGTATGTCATATTAAGAAATTCCAGTGGCAGTAAATTGGTTCTCATGATTTATGAAGTGTAGAAGTGGGAGGAGAGAAGGGAGGAGATAAAGTGGATTTTGTGTAGCGCACAAAAATTTTTCACTTTGGGAAATTGCCTTTGACATGCCAGATCTGTTTCTAAATAAATCAATTGGAGAAAAAATGTCTCAGAGTGATTGATGTCATGCATACTTTCTGGATGCCTTACAGTAAGTTTTACTTCCTGTAAATGGGTAAACAAAGTCCAACAAACAGTCCAAATCATATGCAGTTAAAGCAGTTAATATTCAAAATATTAACTGATGTCCAGGGATAATCCAAAAACGAAGTTCTTTTCTTTACCAGTATCATAAACAAAGTTCAGTAAATAGAGTTTGTGAATAGTCGCAAGACTCACAGCAATTCAAGCAGAATGACAATCAGGCAAAAGGCAAAAGAAAATGCACAAAAGGACAAACCAGGTTTCTGCCTCCATCTTATGGCCATTGGAGGAACCTCAGCCAATCACAATTACAACATTCTCTTAAAGATATAACAGTATTAAATGACTATCCTGGTTTATATATTGCCAACCCAACTGTTAGGTGACTATCATTCCTAACATTCTCCCCTTTGGGTAGGACAATATATAAAACCTTACAGTTTAAGTTCATATTCCTCACAGCAAGCCTTATGTTTTATAGTGCCTTGGGCTTTCATAAAATTATCTAAAATGTTATTCTGTGACATGCAGTACTCCAGTTTAATCATTTTACTTTGAACACATTGTCTCACATTCAGATATCGTAGAATGGTATGTTTTGATCTTGTCTTTACGGCGAGATTGGAAGCCATCTGAATTACTGATTGGTTGTCTTCATATACAACAATAGGTTTCTTTACATTACTTCCCACATGTATCATTAGTTGTTTATAACATACTAAGTCCGTACATAATAGAGACAAACATGAGAATTCAGCCTTCATTGTTGATAAGCTTAGATGTTTTTGTTGAATAGACGGCCATCCAATTAACACCTTTCCTAATAACACTACAATACCTGACTTTGATTTACGTGTAGGTATGTCTGTAGCGAAACTTGCATCGGCATATGCAGTTAAGCTTAGTTGATCCTTAGGTTCCAAATATAATGCATAATGCATCGTTTAAGATATCTGAACACACGCTTAACAGCTTGCCCGTGCCTTTCAGCAGGCTCAGCATTAAACCTGGCTAATTGGTTGGCACTATAAGCTATGTCTGGCCTAGACCAATTACTAAGATAGGATAAACTACCAATTAATGATTGATAAATGTCTTTATCAAAAACAGGACTTTGCACATCACTGTGGCTAAACTCCTGGCTCATTGGTGTCTTAGCCGGTTTACAAAGTTCCATTTTAAAGTTCTTCAGTAACTGGTTAATTTTATCTGCCTCTGAGATTTTGTAGCCTCCCTTAGTTTTATCTATTTTCAAACCAAGATACTGTTTAATCTCACCTAAATGTTTTAAATTTCTTCTCTAACAGTGAAATAATCCCAGTAGCTTCTTGCTCAGTTTTAGTGATTAATGCTATGTCATCAGTGAACAATAGCAACAATGAAACTACACCATCACTTTCCTTTTTGAATAAACATGGATCAGCCATGCCAGCTACAAAACCTATCTTTGTTAATTCCTTCACTATGCACTGGTTCCATTCATAGCCTGATTGCTTCAAGCCATTTTTTAATCTCCAGCAATCAGTTTTGTTATCAGTTTTTATCCCCAAAGGCTTCTTTAAATATATAGTATGTTGCAATGGTGCATGTAGATATGCCGTCTCAACATCTAAATGGTTTATTGTGTATTTCTTCTTCACTGCTCACACTAATGCTGCTCGTAATGTGGTAGCCTTCAGACTAGGTGCAAACACCTCATCGTAGTTGTTGGCTGACTGATCGAACCCTTGTGCTACTTAACCTGGCTTTATGGGTAACAGTCCCATTCATACCTGTCTTAATTTTATAAATCCACTTCCACCATGTGGCATGCTTACCTGGTGGTAACCTGGCATTTTCATATACCTCCAATCTTTGTAAGGATTTCAGTTCCTTATCCATTGCTTCCTGCCAAGCAGCCTGAACCTTAGCAGGATACAGTTTCAGTTCATTATAGTTAGTAGGAACTATATTTACTTGGCATGCTATACTAGCCTGATATCTATCTGGTGGTTACACGGGTTGAATGTCTAGGCAACTCAGGGCTTACTCATGGACTCTCATGTTCCACCTGCTCCTGTTCTTCTACCTCCTCCTGTGCCTGTTCTTCCTTTTTAATGGCTATTGATGGTTTAACTATCTCATCGTTAGGGACTACTTGGGTGTCGATAACAACATCATTGTTGGATTCCTGTTCTAGTTTATGCCACCCAACGTGCTCAAGAAATTTAGCACTAGCACTACAGTAAACATTAGCTGTGCCTGAAGCCCAGAATCTAAACAATCTATGGTTGGCCTCATAACCTACAAAAAATAATTTCCTAGCTCTATGGTGCCCTTTCAGTCTTATTTGTGAGGGAATATGCACCTATGCCGGAGCTCCAAATGTGCGTAGATAACTTAAATTTGGTTTTCTGCCATGCCAACAAGTGAATGGCAATTCACCAGTTGTTGTGTTCACCACATTATTTAAAACATGGTTGGTACACATTATGGCTTCACCCCACAGTGTTTCAGGCAAATCTGAATTGGATAACATAGTGCGAACCATGGCTTGTAACGTTTCCCCCCTTCATTCTATAAACAAGTTATGTTGTGGCCTGTAAGGAACAGGACACTTATGTTCGACACCAGCCAATTTCAACATTGTTTGGAATCTAGTGTTAATAAACTCAGTCCCGTTATCTACTAATTACTCTGTCTCATTTTCCTTTCAGCAAATCTTAGCCAGTTGAAGAAATGTTGGGACGTTTCTGTTTTGTTTTTCATTAGATAGCAGAAACTGTACCGTGAGTAATGGTCAAATACTCAAAACATAGCAGGCACTTCCCAAACTGGGTGTCTTAGGACCAATTATGTCAGCAAAAACAACCTCTAAAGGTTCTTTGGTCTTAAACCCATTCAGTCTGTTTGCAGGAGTAACCTCTGCTCACAGCGTTGGCAAATAGCATCTCGAAACCGGCATTCCGATCTAGGGTGATTTCCTTCACAACCCATACACCAAAATTCCTTCCTCTTTCTTTTTCGGCTTTTCTGGTGCTGTTCAGGATGAAGTTGATTCACTTCTTCATTGTCTGCTGACCCCAACCCTGATTCGAGGTCCTCATGGTGAATGGCAGCGGTGTCCTTTTGGGAGGGTTTGTGGATTCTTATTCATTTTCAGACTTCTGCGACGCTTCTACCATTGCTGCTTCCTCGATGGCCTCCTTTAGTGTTATTTTTGGTTTTGTTAGAAGCCGGCTCTGTAATTTATTTATTTATTTATTTTATTTATTTATTTGATTTGCCAATTATTTACAAGATAATAAGTATAAGTGTATACATAGTTGTGAATACATGAAATGGGTACATATAAGAAAAATAAAAGAATAAGAGAAACAATAGGACAGGGACGGTAGGCACGTTGGTGCGCTTTATGCATGCCCCCTACAGACCTCTCAGGAAAGGGGTGAGGTCAATAGTAGACAGTCTAAGGTTAAAGTTTTTGGGGTTTGGGGAAGAAACTACAGAGTCGGGTAGAGTATTCCAGACATTGACCACTCTATTGCTGAAGTCATATTTCCTGCAATCAAGTTTGGTGCGGTTTACTTTGAGTTTGTATCTATTGTGTGCTCTTGTGTTGTTATGGTTGAAGCTGAAGTATTCATTGACAGGTAGGACATTGCAATGTATGATTTTATATACCATGCTTAAGTCAGACCGAAGACAGCGTAATTCAAGGTTTTCTAGTTCTAGAATTTCAAGTCTGGTGGCATAAGGTATTCTACAACGAGTAGAGGAGTGCCTACCGTCCCTGTCCTATTGTTTCTCTTATTCTTTTATTTTTCTTATATGTACCCATTTCATGTATTCACAACTATGTATACACTTATACTTATTATCTTGTAAACAATTGGCAAATCAAATAAATAAATAAATAAATAAAGTATCCCACCTTTGTCGCCAATGTTAAATCATGGGCAAGAGAAGACGCGGGAGGCTCCAACCATTTAAGTTTCTTTATTACATTGTTCAGAACAAAGAACAGCAGCCGTGGCAGCTCCTTTTTTATCCCAGGCTGCTGCTGCTGCAACCAGTGACAGCCCTTCAATTTCTTGCCGCTACGGGCCAACCAATCAGAGCATATATGTAAATATCTAACAGACCCTGCCATTCTAGTCCTTTATCATGCCCATCTTTGCATGAAATGTTCCCTTCATATCTCCAATTTTCTTGAAGAGATCTCTGGTCCTCCCTATTCTATTGTTTTCTTCTATTTCTTTGCACCGTTCATTTAAGAAGGCATTCTTATCTCTTCTAGCTATTATCTGGAATTCTGCATTCAATTGGGTGTATCTTTCTCTTTCTCCCTTGCCTTTTGCTTCCCTTCTTTCCTCAGCTGCAAAGCTTCCTCAGGCAGCCTTTTTGCTTTCTTGCATTTCTTTTTCTTTGGGATGGTTTTAGTTGCTACCTCTTATACAATGTTGTGAATCTCTGTCCATAGTTCTTCAGGCACTCTGTCAATCAGATCTAATTTCTTCAATCTATTTGTCAAATCTACTGTATAAATTGTTAAATCTACTGTATATTCATCAGAGATATGATTTAGTTCATACCTGAGTAGCCTAGTGCTTTTCCCTACTTTCTTCAATTTAACCCTAATTTTTGCAACAAGAAGCTCATGGTCTAATCCACAGCCAGCTCCTGGTCTTGTTTTTTACTGACTGTACAAAGCTTCTCCATCTTTGGCTGCAGAACACATAGTCAATCTGATTTCTGTGTTGACTGTCTGGTGATGTCCATGTGTAGAGTCATCTCTTGGGTTGTTGGAAAAGAGTGTTTGCTATGACCATCGTATTCCCTTGACAAAATTCTATCAGCCTGTGCACTGACTCATTTTGTACTCCAAGGCCATTGTAGCAACAGTTTATTTGTCCAATGAACTCTTAAATTTTATTAAAAGCATTTTATGGGTTTCAATCAGTGTAAGTTTGATGGATATTTTATGGAGGTTGGATTGGATGCTGCAATTGTAGGATATCTACAAATTATTGTTAAAACACATAAATAATCTGGAAGTAACTCCAATAATCTTCAGTAGCCTTTGTTCATTTGAATAATCTCTGTAAACTCAGCCAATTGTTATTCTGGAGTAAACTACTTCCCACTTCTGTTTTGAAAGTGGTCTATCACAATTTGCATGATTTCATTGGTGTTCTTTGAATTTCATTGTTTTCTTGCAGATGTTTCATTGCCCAAACTCAGTAACCTTATCAGTACTAGTCTGATGATGATAGCCCTGATGATGTTACCGAAACATTTGCAAGAAACTAACCAAGCTCAGAGAGCACCGAGGACTCTGCAGTTCTTTTCCTTCTCCTTTTCCTTCTCTTCTTCTCCTCTACTCCATAAATTCCATGCCCTTCTAGCTCTGATGATGTTACTTAGTTCAGGTAATGAAACATTTGTAAGAAAACAACCAAGCTCAGAGAGCACCAAGGACCCTGCAGTATGAACTCTTTCAAGGTCCCTTTCCTCTTCTCCTTCTCCACAAACCCCATGCCCTTCTAGCTCTGATGAAGTTATCTAATTTGGGTAAAGAAACATCTGCAACAAAACAACCAAGCTCAGACAGTGGTTGAACCCAGCTGAGGAAGGGTTCATCTTTATATTAGTACTGAAGATGAAAATAATTTCACAACCATAAGAGCAGAATGGGAGGACTCAACACTGCTAGCTCAATGTGGCCAACCTCCAAGTCCTTGCTGCCAACTCACTGCCACCATCTCTTTACTGGACATCTCAACACCATTCTCACTCCATTGCTTTCCAAAGCTGCCCTTATTTTCAGAGCAAGACACCCTCAAATATTAAGCAGTGTGGCTGTAAAAAAAAACTTTGCAGGGTGGGAGGGGCTTCCCAATTTGACATCCCACCCCCACTTGCTTCCCATCCAGTGCAGCCCTGTCCTTCTCCACTTCAACAGTGGGACCCTATCTGTTCCACTACTGGTTTAGTGATCGTGTGCGCATGCGTGCACACCTAACGTGCATGCTCCTAACGTGCTTGCACAGCTTTCCCCACACCAGCTGAGGCCAGCAGCATCAATCAGATGAGAGGATACAGAAGAAAAAAGCACAAGGGTGGATGGGATCCTGCGCTTTTCTCTTCTTTCTCTTCTCAGCTGATGTCGGAGGCTTTTTTTTATTACTGGTTTTGCCGAACTGGTCTGAACCAGTAACATACCACCACTGATCCACTCCCCTCTGGCAGTCTACCTGGCTCTCCATCCAGTGCCCGCAGTGAGTTTTTCTCCTCAGTTAATTCATGGTGTTGAGATGTCCTGTAAAGAGATGGTGGCAGTGAAGACTCAGCGGTGGTGAGAAGGCCGCCACCAGCTGGCCATGTCGGAAAGTACACCAAGAGACTTTATGAACAGAGACAGTTAATGATAATCTTGATACATCTCTATCTTTTCCCCAGGCTTTAGAGAACTGCTGCAACAACAGATCCTTTGATGCATTCTGTCTCGCTGCTCTTGCATTGTCTGGTCGGCGGTAAACATAAAGCTGGGAAATAATCAAGCTTGGCCTGAAGCCAGCTTAAACTAATTTCTTGGGGTCCAGCAATTAACTAAAATCTCAAAAGCTTGATTAACTTTGGCATGCCTCAGCAGGAGATCACTGATGTGAAGGGCCAAAGAAAGAAGGACCAAGACTGGGACTCATTTTTCCCATACATTTCATTAACATCTTTTAATGGTACTCAAACCATCACATTGATGTTACAAATCAGTGGAGAATTTGGAGTTAAACATTGCCCATTTCAAATATTATAGATTTCCCTCTAAAGTGTTACTGCAACCTTTTGCTAGATGTTACAGAAAATGTTGTGCAGCCATTTTTGTTATTGCTCACAACTATAGCTTAGAATGGCTCAGAGACTTAACAGTGGGGTTCTCATTGCCAAAGTCAATGCATGGATGAATACTATCTCAGATATTAATTATAAAGTTTCTTTTGTGTTCTAAATTTTCTTACGCAAGCCAATTGTTTTATATCTCAGTCCTCATCTTTAATATGGGAATAGTAATAGAGATGATACATACACAGTGTTAATTATCGTTTGTTTCCAAGTTAGATTGGTTCAGCATGGAGCCTAGAATATAAAGCACCATATGTGGTGTTTTTTTTTCTGCATATGTGAACAATTTTAACTTTCCCCCTCCCATCTACAGCTTCGAAAATCTTTCTAGAGAAGACTCTGTAGAGACATGAGCTCTGCTGATGGAAACTAATCAAGGAGAAAAGCAACCTGGAATTAAGGAGAAACTTCCTAACAGTGAGAACAATTAACCAGTGGAATGGCTTGCCTTCAGAAACTGTGAACGCTTCATCACTGGAGGTTTTTAAGAAGATTGGACAACCATTTGCCTGAAATGGTATAGGAAAGGCATGGGATTCATCTGGTTGACACCAGTTCACTAGAACTGGTATCTAACTGCTCAGTTTGGTGAACCAGCTGAATTCCCTTGGCCTGGTCTGGCTGGGTGCTCCCTCCAGGCATGCACAGAGGCAAGCACATTGACCTGCCTCACCTGGCCTTGCCCCACCTGGCTCCGCCACTACCAGTCACTCCTTATCTGAGTTGTCTTGTTTTGCATCGACCTCCCACTCACCTCGGCCTCCACCTCCACCCATTTGTCTTGGCCTCCACCTGCTACCCTTTCTCTCAGCCTCCAAAGCCTCCTGCTTCTCTCAGCTGCCAAAGAAAATCATCAATTTGTTGGGCTTCCTCAGGAAATACTTTTAGAAAACATTGTAACACATTTGAATAAAAGACTAATGGATTGTGAACATGTAAAAACAGTTTGTAGCCAATTTCAAGACAGGAATACATTACAATTTCTCAATTTTTTGGAGCCAGATTAATGGAATATCGAATATCAGAAGAAAAAGCATTTTTTTTTCTAAAAAGGAGGTGGCCAAAGAGAGCAGAGTCCAAATGTAAGGTGCAGGGAGAACACACTGTCACAGTAGAAATATGGGTGGCATAGGAATGAGAAAAGCAGTTTAAAAACCCAACTGTGGACTGGATAACAAGCTCCAGTTGCAAGGAAATCTCTCTCCCAGGGTCAACTTGTTAAGGCAGTGAAATTGGGCACCATATAATTCTTTGCACTGACAGGGTCAAGAGGTTTCTGAGTTGGGAAATTTTGACACCTAATTTTGCTTCACTGACACTCACTGAGAGGACTGGAAGACTTCTGATTTGATGGCAGGGAGGACAATAGAAGGGATCCTTGAGGCTACACAGACTCAACTTTAGGCAGCTTTAATCTATCTGAATTTTGCCTATAACTAGTCAAGGCAAGATGATCTTCTCCTTAGCAGCATTTCTTTCTTTTCTCTCATCCGGCCTTTTTCTAATTCCAACTTTTCATTGCACTTTCTAGTTTGCGCCCATTGTCATTTTTTCCTATAGCCAGAAGGGTTTCTTTCCTTGCTTGGGCAGTTCCCTTGGCTGCCTTTTCTGGGCTGAGTCTCTTTTCTTCCTTCCTCTGGGGTTCCCTCTGCATCCTCCTGCTGTGACTTTTGCTTCTCAACTCACTTTTTCTCTTCTTTCTGAGACTATTCAGAAAATCATCTCCCTACCCCATTTCCTTCTTTTTAACAGATTCTACTTGTCACAGAAAAGGGACTGGTGGCTTGGCTGAGGTTTCTGGAGTCCTATGTTGACTTGGATTCTGCCTCTCTTTCTCTTTTTCCCCCCTTGAGGTCTTTATGACTACTTTCTGAAGTAGTCACCCTCATCCTTGAAGCTGTTTGTCATATTATTGAGCTCGTGATTTTCCTCACCAGCTTTTACACACATAATTCAACTAAAGTCAAATTGCCACATTTGATTGCTGTTTCGCTCAATTTTATTTTTATTTCACGTCCACTAGCATTGACAACCCTGCCCCCATGCCCCATTTTGGCTGCCAGAGTGCTGCAGGAGGCCGTCCAGTCCAAAAATATTTTGGCTGGCAGAGGGCTATCAAAACTAAAAACAAAATGAGAAATGTTTCCCCTTTTGCAATTGAGCATGCAAGAAGGGGCAGGAAAAGAAAAAGGGAAAGAGGAAAGACAAAGAAAAAGAAGGGAAGATGGGAAGAGAGGAAGGAAGAAAAAATAAGGAAAGAGGGGAAGGAAGAAGAAAGGGGAATGAAGAGGGAAGAAAAAAGAAAAAGAAGGAAGGAAGGAAGGAAGGAAGGAAGGAAGGAAGGAAGGAAGGAAGGAAGGAAGGAAGGAAGGAAGGAAGGAAGGAGAGTATAATGAGAGTGAGGGAGAGTCTGAGGGAAGTCTTGCTTGGCCAGCACAGAACCTGCTGAGTACCACCTCTGCCCCCAAGCCTTTGAGGTCAAACACAACCCTGATGTGGCCCTCAATGAAATTGAGTTTGACACCCCTGCTCTAAAGGAATGGGATCCTACTCCTACAGTGAAAAGATGGTTAAGGTTAAATCACACAGCCGATGATGCTCAAGTAAAAATGAAGAAAATTGCAAGTGAGGACACCAATCAAAAAGCAATGTGGAAATATCTTCCATAAGTTTTAATGCTTTTTGTCAGGTATTATCATCTAATAGTTTTTCATTAATATTTTAATGCTGCTGTGTTTTGCTAATCACAGAAACTTGGCTTCAATCACTCATTCCAGATGCAGCTGTTGAGCTGGAAGGCTACTTAGCTCACCAACAGGACAGGAGTAGAGATTCTGGCAAGATCAAAGGGGGAGGTTTAAGCCTTTATGTGAACAAAAGCTGGTGTATAAGTACAAAGACTGATAGCCACTGCTCCATGGATCTGGAGTATATGAGTCTTCAATGTAGACCCATATATCTTCCACGGGAGTTCAGCGTGGTTTTGATTATTGCAGTCTATATCCCACCTAATGCCAATACTACCATAGCTTTGGGATTCTTGTACAACATTGATGGTAATCAGCAGAATAAGTATGCTATGCATATTATAGTGGGAAACTTTAACTAGGCTGATTTAAAAGCAGTGCTCCCTAAATTCTATCAACATGTTAAGTGCTACTAGAGGAGCAAACATATTGGACAAAGTATATACCAAGATTAAACATGGCTATAAGGTTATACAATTACCACATTTGGGACAAGCAGACCATATGTTACTGCTTTTAGCACCAGCGTACATCCCTCTTAGGAGATGGGCTCTGCCTATAATAAAGACAGTGAAATCTTGGCCAGAAGATGCTTCCCAAATTGGGACATCTTTTACCACCCTGACCTAGAGGTGCACACTGCAACTGTTCTGTTCTATGTCAAACACTGCACAGAGACTATCACTGTGGATAGACGTATTAGGATCTATTTCAATCAGAAACCCTGGATGACCAAGGAAGTCCAGTGCCTCTTGCGTGACAGGACCAAGGCCTTTAGGTCCGGTGAAACAGTGTTGCAAGAGCTAGTCTGAAGATAGGTATTTGGAAGGCCAAGACTGATTATAAGAGGAAGATTGAGGATAATTTTTATAGCAATAACATGAGGCAGGTGTGGCGAGGGATTCAACAAATTACCAACCATCAACTGACCAAAGCCATCCCTGCTGAGGGGGATGCTTCATTGGCACAGGAGCTGAATCATTTCTTTGCTTGCTTTGAACTAGAGATATCAGAGACAGATAAAATACAACCACCAGCCAATTGTAGCCCCTACCTCATTGTGGAGGAACAGGAGGTGAGGAGAATTCTGAGGGCTGTGGACCCTAGAAAGGCTGCCGGTCCTGATGGTATCTCTGGCCGAGAGCTTAAAGACTGTACTGATCAGTTTCCTGGAGTCTTTACCAGGATCTTCAATCGGTCTTTATCCCAGTCCACTATTCCACCTAGTTTGAAGGCTTCCACCATTGTTCCGCTGCCAAAGATGTTCCCTATCAATAACCTCAATGATTACAGACCAGTGGCACTCACTCCTATCATCATGAAGCGCTTTGAGAAATCGGTCTGCCGGTACATCATTTTTGGTCTTCCACACACATTTGATAAGCACCAGTTTGCATACAGAAGAAATAGATCTATAGAGGATGCTATAGCCATCACTCTTCAAACTGCTCTGATTCATTTGGAACAATGGGAGGAGGGGCTATGTGGGGATGCTTTTTGTAGATTTTAGCTCTGCATTTAACACAATTCTTCCACATAGACTAGTGTCTAAACTTATGGACCTTGGTCTTTCTTATTCAATCTGCCTTTGGATTATGGATTTCCTGTCTGGCTGCTCTCAGAGGATCAGATTAGGTAATCATATCTCTTCAGCCCTTATTCTTAACACTGGTACACCACAGAGTTATGTGTTGAGTCCCTTACTCTATACGCTTCATGTGAATGACTGCATTCCCACTCACGCTAGTAACACTATTACTAAATTTTCAGATGCTGCAACAGTGGTGGGACTCATCTCCAGGGGGGATGAGTTTCCCTATCAAGATGAAGTAGACCTGTTGCTTTCGTGGTGTGAAGACAATAACTTGGTCCTTAACACCAATAAGGCCAAGGAGCTCATAGTGGACTATAGAAGGAACAGATCAGACATCCAGCTCTTGCTTATCAGTTGAGAGGTGGTATTTGCCAGTTCTCTGAACTACTCAAAATTTCCACTACCACTTCTCCAGAACTGGTCAGAACCTGCTGAATACTACCTCTGCTTCCAACTCTATTTTATGTTCTATCTCAGAAGCAACTTAGGGTTAGACTGTTCATTCCTTCATGGGAGATTGTCTAGGAATGTTGGCTAGTTGACTAGGGTTTAAAGAAGGAAGTGATGGGTTTCATGTTTGAGCAGGGGTTGGACTAGAAGATCTCCAAGGTCCCTTCCAACTCTGTTATTCTATTCATTTCAAGGTTCGTAATCTCAACACATCTGGATGGTGTCCCTTAAAAGATGCTAACACAGAGCAAGGGCTGGAAAATATCCTCATTCTGAATTAGCTCAATATGAAAAGATTGCAACATCACTGCATTTTCCTTCTGATCCATAACACCCTGGAATGTAATTTTCTGGATGAAGAAGATGCTTAAGTCAAGTGGCTCAATTATTCTGCTTTTTCACCAGCTGCCTCTACTGTGTTTCCTAATGTTCAAACGGAAGGTCATCTAATCCAATCCACATGGCCAACACAGGCTTGCCAAGGCAGAATTCACCATTTGCTTAAAACCACATTTCAGGCCACTTTCATCACCTTTTCAAAACCAGTCTCCTCTGCAGCATTCACCACTAGGACATTTTTCTCTTAATATTTAACAGGGATCTCTTTTTTCAATATTCTTGTACTCGGTTTGGATGGAGCTTCAGGTAGTTTTGAAGGCCACCATCAATACTCCTCCAAATTGTCCTTTTCCTTGACAGAGATTGTGCTGGAACCATTACTTAGCAAAAGGGGTTGAAACATTTTTTTAAGTCCAGAGTAAGGTGATAATATAGGTAGTTATTGATTTATGACCAAAATTGAGCCTCAAATTTCTGTTGTTAAGTGAGACAGGTTGAGTGAGTTTTGCCCCATTTCACAACCTTCCTTGCCACCGTGGTTAAGTGAATCTGCAGTTGTTAAGTTAGTAACTCACTTGTTAAGTGAATCTGCCTTCCCCATTGACTGCTTATCAGAAGTTTACAAAAGGTGTGATCACATGACCTTGGGACACGGCAACCGTCAAATATGAACCAGTTGCCAAACATCTGAATTTTGATCACATGATCATGGGGTGCTGCGAAGGTCGTAACTATGAAAAACATTCATAAGTCACTTTTTTTCAGTGCCTTTGTAACTTTGAATGATCACTAAATGAACTGTTGTAAGTCAAGGACTACCTGTCATCAGACATTGCTGAGGAAGACAGACCTCTCTCCAATTCACTGGAGGGTAAGGAGAGGGAAGGGGTGCAGCACAGTACCACTTGCAAGGTTTTGTTTTGATTGGTTGATTATGTGCCATCAAGTCTTTTTCAAGCAACATATTCTCTCCATATTTTTATAGTTTTTATTTTTTTTAATATTGTAAGCAGCCCAGAGTAACTCCATTGTAAGATGAGTGGCTAATAAATTAAACAAATAAATTAATCTGGGCCTTCCAGATCATCCTTTTCTTTATTCCTGAATATGGCAAAGTTTGGCATAAGTAGTTTAAACCAGTGGTTCTCAACCTTTTCTTCATCATGGACCTCCTTTAAATACCACTGGCCATGGGCCCTCAAGACTTAACTCAATATTTAAATCATAACATTTCTTCAAGACTTTGCAGACCCCCTGTAATGACATCATGGTCCCCCAGGAGTCTGTAGGCCACAGGTGGAGAACCACTATCCAGAACCTTTCCCCAAACAGATTGTTGTCCTCCTCAAAGCTTCCTTTAGGCCTCGATTTTATAGAATTGCAGATTTGATTTACAGGGACATTTCTGCAACCACATCTAATTTGTCATTTTTTTCCTTCAAATCTGGTGGCCAGAACATAGTATCCTATGTGCCAGCAGCTAGAACAAAATTAGTACAAGCAACCTAAGACTTTTTTTTAAGGCCCACCAGCTCAGAATTGCAAAATAAGGTTTCTCAACCTAATGAAAAAATGTTCAAGCAAAAGGATGGAAAAAATGTTCCTCATTGCCACTTGCCAGAGCAGTCCCAGAAACACGCATCTTTAGGAGGGAGGACATTTCAACACATCTATTGGGCACAATTTTTCCGGCAGCTATCATGGAAACAGGAAGCCATTCTTTAGACCAGATCTGAACATGTGAAGGAAATAATTTAAAATTAGGTCAAAGAGACCTGGAGCTTACAAAGCAAGATACTTGATTTGATCTCTTCAGTGATGATTAGCAAGCATGTACAAATGAAGTAGGCAAAAGGGTGGCAATCCGTGACCCATTGGGAACATTTCTTTGATCACAATGAAGGAGAATCTTTTAGCTCAGGGTTGAAATGAGGGGTCCTTGGTGCTCTCTGAGCTTGGATGTTTTCCTTCATTATCAAACTAGGTAAAATCAATGCTGGACTGTCTAGCACACTGATGATGTTACCTAGTTTGGGTAATGAAACATCTGTAAGAAAACAACCAAGCTCAGAGCGCACTAAGGATCACACAGTCCTCCCCCTCAACCCCTTTCCCTTCTAGCACTGATGATGTTACCTAGTTGAGTAATGAAAGGTCTGCAAGAAAACAACCAAGCTCAGAGAGCGCCAGCGAATCCTCAATTCTTTGATCATTTGGCTCAGATGCTCCAATAAAAGAAAAACTCTCTCTATTGAATTCATTCTTTTTTTAAAACAAGTTTTATTCAGTTTTTCACATGAAACAAAAAGGGTCTTTTCAGTGGACAACATAATTCCGGGTCACCACTTTTACATGCAAATATGACAATAGTTATATATTCATTTTTTACATTCAACTTCCTATCTTGTCCAATTTTTACTTAGTTCTATTATTACCTTTTCCATTCCAATGTTTACAGAAGAAAAGAACAAACAAATTGATCCTGGTCTCTGATATTGGTTCAATCTAAACATCCTCTCATTTCATTTATTTCAAATATATTTCTTAAACATTAATATTTCTTTTAAAAATAAAAATAACAATGTGCATTTGCCTAATAAAAATTATCAATGTCCCTCCTTCCTCTTAATAATCTATATTACGCTATTAACTGACTAATTTATAATTACAAATACTTTTATTATTACCTTTTCCAAAATACTCAAGAGAAAAAAAACATAAAAGTTTTCTATTGAATTCATTCTTGATGATACAGCCATGGCCATGTAGCTTTCCAACTAACACTGCAGAAGTGTTTGCAGTGGCTTTCTTCTTGGGGTTTGATTTTTAACTTGTCAGTCTAACCTGGGATTGATTCACTGATTGGCTGCCCATTCAACAAGATGACTCTGAGGCAAACAGCAAGTTAGAAAACAGCAAATAACTTCAACAATAATCTGAAATATTCACAAATGGATTTAGAAAGAGTTCTCTACATCAATTGCATCCTAAAAAGATGACTACCTAACTTTAATAAAAGAGACTTGGAGCGTATCCATACAGCCAGATTTTGTGGGATGGGCAGAAAGAAAGTGGAATAGCAGAGTTGGAAGGGACTTTGGAGGTCTTCTAGTCCAACCCCCTGCTCAAGCAGGAGACTCTACACTATTTCAGACAAATGGCTGTCCAGGTTATTTTTTAAAAGCCTCCAATGATGGAGCACATCTGGAGGCAAGGTGGTTAATTGTTCTGTCAGGAAATTTCTCCTTAGTTCTAAGTTGCTTCTCTCCATGATTAGTTTCCATCCATTGTTTCTTCTCCTGCCCTCTGGTGCTTTGGTGAATAATTTTACCCCCTCTTCTTTATGGCAGCCCCTCAAATATTGGAACACTTATCCTGTCACTCCTAGTCCTTCTTTTCACTAGATTAACCATATCCAATTCCTGCAACCATTCTTCATGTGTTTTAGCCTCCATTCCCCGAATCCTCTTTGTTGCTCTTCTCTGCACTCTTTCTAGAGTCTCAACTTTTTTACATTGTAGTGACCAAAACTGGATGCAGTATTCCAAGCATGATTGTACCACGGCATTGTAAAGTGGTTTTAACACTTCATGTGATTTTGATTCTGTCCCTCTGTTAATGCAGCCTGGGTTTGGGTTTTTTTGGCAGCTGCAGCACACTGCTGGCCCATATTTAAGTGATTGTCCACTAGGACTCCAAGATCCTTCTCACAGTCACTACTATTGAATAGGTACCACTTATATTATACCTGTGCATTTGGTTTTTCTTGCCTAAATGTAGAACCTTACTTTTTTTGAGAGGGAGAACTGGAAATAACCTGCCATGAAGAAATAAGGTGCCACAAAGAGCTTTGTAGGTGAGTTAAGACTTAATCTTAATTTGTGGCAATTAAGAATTAGGAGTTAGTCTTAATTCATGGCAAAAATATGGGCATGTGCATGCTCTTACCTTTTTCTGTTCTTGCAGTCCTAGAGCTGAGAGAGGGACTGGCCCAAGATTACCCAGCTGATGTCTTGTTTAAGGCAGGATTAGAATTTATAGTCTTTCAGTTTTTATCTTAGGCCTTTCATTGCTAACCCAACCTGGCTTTCAAATATGAGTTGTAACCTAGTTGCAATATCCCTTACCTACAGCCTTGTTCAACCTGGTGCTGCCCAGATCATACCTTCTGGAATGTCCAAGAGTTGGTGATTTTTAGAGTAGCAGTCCCAGTTATTCAGAAGGGATCTCCTTGTTTTCTTCATTTTACAAGGCATCTGGTTTTTGAACGGAGTTTTGGAAGACAACAGATTTTTACGGGAATTCAGTAGTGATTGAATTGGAAACCTCCGCTTCAGTAATGTTGCATTTACAAAATGTCCTGGTTATTCTGAATATTTGTCACTCTTATTCACCCTCCCTCTTCTTTTGAATGCCTTTTATTCCAGCTGGTTGTTATTGAACATTTCCATGTTTTCTTTTCCCTTGTCCACCCTTTATTCCTTTTGGGCCGTTATAGTTCTTAGCCAGGATGATTTTTAACAATAACATCCTGAGAGTTTTTCCATGTTTATATATAAATCAGGGATGGAAAATAAATGATCCCAGAGGACAGGACTTCTGAGGACATTCTCTTAAATCACATTCAAAATCCTGATGTTTGGGGATAATCAATGAAATATGTTTTTTTCCCTCCCAAAGAGATTGGCAAGAGAAATGAGGATTTAGAGAAGCTCACCTAATTGAAAACTCCATCCAAGCTGCCAGAGAGAGGCACTTTTGTCTAATATTGGACTGTGAATACCTTACAGCAGGGGTCCCCAACCACCGGTCCACGGACCGGTACCGGTCCGCGGAACAACTCCTACCGGTCGCGGCTTGCTGGCGCCGCCATCTTTTCATGAAAAAGTGCTTCCGGTGAGCTTTTCCGGGTAGAAGCTCACGGAAGCATGTTTTCATCAAAAAGATGGCGCGCGCTCGGTGAGCTTTTCGGGTAGAAAGCCATTTCTACCCAGAAAAGCTCACGGCAAAGCTGCGCCATCTTTTTGATGAAAACATGCTTCGTGAGGTCATCGGAAGCACTTTTTCATCAAAAAAAGATGGCGGCGCCCAGCTGATGCCGGTACCGGGCCGCGGCGCCCAGCTGATGCCTGTACCGGGCCGCAGCGTCAAAAAGGTTGGGGATCACTGCCTTACAGGATTCTTTAAAGCTTGATGAAGCCAACTGAGATGTTTTTGAAATATGTGACTCAGCTTTCTCTACTTCTGAAGATCTTCTGAAATCATGGATCTAGCAAGACAAGCTTCCTGCTTTCCTGCTTATATAGGTTGATGACAATGGCCAATCCATTAACTAAGTTGGTTGGAATATAGGAAGAAACATCTCATGGACCTTTAAAACTAATGAGAGAATGGTCTCCCCTCCATGCTTGCAATAAAGAAAAGGCACCAAACTAGAAACCAGGAGACTCAGTTCTAGTCCCACTTTAGGATGAAAATCAACAAGGTGATTTTGGCCCAATCACTAGGAGACTGTGAGTTCACCTTAGGCATGAAAGGTGACATTGAGCCAATCACTAAGCGATAATGAGTTTTAGTCATGCTTTAGGCATGAAAGCCACCTGGGTGACATTGGGCCAATCGCTTTATCTTAGCCCACCCCACCTCCCAGGATTGTTGTGAAAAAAGTAGGAGGAGATAGCATTATGTATGTTTGCCATCTTGAGTTTCTTATAATAATAAAGATGGGATAGAAGAAAAAAAATCCTGGCTATGTTTTGTTGTATTTTTCATCTTGCTGGTACTCATTCAAGATAATGAAAGGGAATTTGCTTTGAACATTTTTTTCAGAATGGAAAAAAACATATTTCAGTAAGCATGATTTGCAGAGTTCAGAATTCCTAGAGTTATTCAGTCATTAGCTGGCCATAGTGTGCAGGTCAGAGTTCTCTCTTTGTTGAGTTGGTCCAAGAGCTGTGGTGGAGTAGTGGTTAGAGTGCAGTATTACAGCTAATTCTGCTGACAGTTCGATCCTGACCTGCCCATGGTTAACTCAGCTTTTCATCCTTTCTAGATCATTAAAATGAGGAGCCAGATTATTGGGGGAAGTTGCTGACTCTGTAAACAGTTTAGAGATGGCTGAAAAGCACTATAAAATAGTATAGAAGTCCTATTGCACATTTGCACCATCCTCCTTTAGACACCTCAGAATGTGTAAAGGAATTCATTTGAAGAAAATGCTAATTAAGGCTATTCCCCCCTCCCCCCTCATATTGGGACTAATGGGTGGTTAGGAGGCATGCGAGGGATGAAAGGGGGGAAGGCTAAGAAAAAATCTACACCGGGAGGGCAGAGCTTGCGTCGCAGCGATACAGCACGCGATCTTTAAGCTCTAAGGTCGCTGCTGATATCTCCATTGCAGGACAGTCCCAACGGACCTAAACCGTCCCGTAGAGACGGTGACAGAGGAGGGCACATCCTGTCGATCCCAGGGACATCGCAAAGTCCCTGGTAGATCCAGGAGAAGCCCTTTTTTCCTGTGGTGGAGAGGCAGCCATTAAAGCTGCTGAAGCTGGGACAGCTCCAGAATGGAAGAAAGCTGGAAAAAAAGTGTGTCAGTTTGGTGAGATAATTTTCTACTTATTTTTTTCTGGAGAGAACACCCTAAAAGACTAAAAATTAAATTTAAAAGTGAAGATAAAAGTGCTCAAGCGGCGAGATTAAGCACAAATTAAACCTGAAGGTTTTTTTTTCTTTTTAAGAAAAAAAAGTTTATTGGAACTTTGGATTTTGTTAAAACTTTTTAACTTTTAAACTGGACTGGTCTTTCCTTTTTAATTTTTATTTTTTTCCCTTCAAAATAACTCTTTGGAAAAGTTTTTTATTCTCTTGCTTTTTCTTTTTAATAATTTTAGATTCTTTATATTTTTTATTATTCCTGATAGAGGGGAAGGGAAAGGAAAGGGAAATAAGTAGTGCTGCCACCTGGAGGCTTGGATACATTGTTTTCCTTTCTTGTTGATACATTTGCTGTTACATTTAAGGACTCTGTGCTTTTCATTGAAAAGATAGTGGGAAGAGCATGTAGATTGTTTGCAGGTGCTCTTCTGTGGAACTACTGATAGCTGGAGTCTGGATTTGAAATTGAAGAAAGAAGATTGAAGTGACCTTGAAAAGAGAACTGGAAATTTTGTTTTTTGATTTAGTAAAGAGCCTCGAACATATAGTGGCAGTGCTTTGCTTGTTGACAGAATTGCATTTTCTCTTTCCTTTTTTTTCTATTCCCCCCCAGTTGGATTTTTATATTTGGACTTATGCAAGAATAAGACTACTTCCCCACTCCTCCCTTTGTGTTACCTCTTCGGCAAAGGGAATATACAGATTTCTGTCTTTTAAAATCTTTTCTTAATTTTTTTTTCACCCTTTTTCCATTTTTTTTTATTTTTTTCCTTTTTTCCTACATAATTGGAACCAATTGGATTAAGGTATTCAAGTGCCTGAAGACTTTTCCCTTCTCTCTTTTATTTTTAATTATTTTTTCTTTTTTTTACTGGTGTGGCAATTGGCTGCTCTTGCTTTTTCTTTTCAATTTTCCTATTGTACTTTAAGATGAGCAGAAAAATACCAGCCCCAGCTTCTTCAATCCTGACTTCTTCCTCACCATCTGGAGGACAACGATCAATACAGGTGATGTTACAACAAGAGAAGGAGAAAGAAGTGACACTGCAGATGATTATGCAAGGAATTCAAAAGATACAAGTAAAAACAGATAATATTGAAAAGAGAATGGAGAATATTGAGCAAAGAACGGAAAAGACGGATGAAAAAATAGAAAATATTCAACAGATGATGCAATATGAGGACAGAATTAAGAAAATTGAAGAACAAGATGTACAAAGAGATAAAAAGATTGGAGATATGGATACACGATTGAGTGAAGTGGAAAGAGATAAGGGCAGATCTCTGCAATCATTGGGATGGGAAATTGATAGATCAGAATTCTATCTTAGATTTCAAAATATAGAAGAAGAAAAGGGTGAAAACCTTGCTGAAATGATGACAGAAATCCTGGCAGAAGCATTAGAGGTAACTAAAGAGAAGATGATGGATGGAATGGATGAGGTTTTTCATGTTTATACAAGATATGCGATGAGAAATAAACTGCCAAGAGAAGTTCATATCAGATTTACTAAGAAAATAATAAAATCACAAATACTGCAGGCGGCAAGAGAAAAAACACTAAAGTACAAAGATAAAGAAATAGTGGTGCTGAAACAGGTACCGAGAAGAGTGAGAGAGATAAGAAGAGAATATTTGTTTTTGACCAAAGAGTTACTTAAGAGAGGAATAAATTACAGATGGCTGATACCTGAAGGTCTCATGTTTACCTGGCAGGAACAAAGACACAGAATTGATACAGTTGAAAAAGCGGAGTTATTCTATCTGGAATATTTTAGAGGAAGGGAGGAAGATACAAGAAAAGAAGAGTCGTTAATTGAATTTCAAGAGGAATGTACAGCAGTAATTGAAAAAGAGGAAGGAGCCGTAGGTGGTGTACCCAGAGAACAACGAGAACCAAGATCTACTAGAGCAACAAATCCTTCTTACAAAGTCTAAAATGGATGAGAAAAAATTGATTACAATTAATATAAATGGGCTTAATTCAGCTATTAAAAGAAGAAAAGTATTTCATAAGTTAGAGAAATTAAAATTTGATATAATCTGCCTACAAGAAGTACATATTAAAAAACAATATGATCATGTATTGAAACAACAAAAATTAGGGAAATTATTTACAGCGTTAACACATTGTAAAAAGAGAGGAGTGGTGTTATACATTAGAGATACAATCCCTGCGGAACAAATATGTACAGATGATGATGGAAGGATTTTGATGGTGGAGATAATGGACAATAATCTAAAGACACTTTTAATAGCAATTTATGCTCCAAATGATAATCAAGAAGATTTTTACAGGAAATTACATAAGAAAATAATTGAACTGGACTATGCTAATATCTGTCTGATGGGAGATTTTAATGGAATAATAAATAACAAATTGGATTATAAAACACAAAAAACAACAAAGAAAACTAGAAAGACATTGCCAAAATCCTTCTTTCGAATGGTAGATGAGATAAACTTAAAAGATGCATGGAGAGAGAGAAATGCGGAAAATAAACAATATACCTTTTATTCAAATAGACATGCATCATGGTCTAGAATAGATATGATATGGATGTCAACAGAATTGCTTTCTAACATACAAGACATTGAAATAGAAGCAAGTACCTGGGCAGATCACAATCCAATAACACTTGTATGGAAAGGACAAAAAAGGAGATCTAGATGGACTTTAAATAATACGATATTAAAGGAAAAAGACTTTAAACAGAAAATTGAGAGAGAATTGACTTTTTTCTTTAAAGAAAATACAAAAGAGGATACATCATTACAGAACCTCTGGGACACGATGAAGGCTTATACAAGAGGTTTGATAATGGACTATACAAGGAAAAGAAATATAAAACAGAAAAAAATCTTTAAAATATTGGAAGATGACTACAAGAAGTTGGAAAAAGAACTACAGAAATTTCCACAAAAAAGGACATTAAAATTAAAATGGACATAACTAAGCATAAAATGGGGCTAATGGAAAAAGAAGAAATAGCACAAAAAATTAGAAATGCTAAGCAGAACTATTTTGAAGATGCAAATAAACCAGGCAGATGGCTAGCATATAAATTGAGAAAGGAAAGAGACTCGAGAAGAATAAATCAATTGATAAACGAACAAGGACATGTATGCTATGGAAATGCTGAGAAGAAAAAAATTATTCAAGATTACTATGGAAAACTGTACCATCAAGAGAATGTTCAGGAAGAAAGAATTCAACAATACTTACAGGAAGCAAATTTGCCCCAGATACCCAAAGATATTGAAACAATGTTAGAAAGTAATATAACAATGATGGAATTAACAGAAGCTTTAAAAAAGCAAAACATTGGGAAAGCACCAGGTCCGGACGGTTTGCCAGTGGAATTTTATAAGACATTCCAGGAAACATTGAATCTTCACTTATTAGAAATTATGAATGAAGTTATGACAAAGAAGAGAATACCCAAAACATGGTCAGAAGCATATATAACACTTGTACCGAAGGAGGACACAGACCCACAGCAAGTTAAAAATTACAGACCTATATCACTATTAAATTCAGATTATAAAATTTTTGCTTCAATTCTGGCAGAAAGACTGAAAAGATATTTAAACAATTTTATTCATCCTGATCAAAATGGATTTCTGCCAAAGAGACAGATTAAAGATAATATGAGAATAATTTTAGATACACTGGAATACTATGAGGCACATCCTGAAAAACAAATGGCTCTGATGTTTATAGATGCACAAAAAGCCTTTGATAATGTGAATTGGCGTTTTATGCTGTTACAATTGGACCAAATGGGCTTTGGTAAAAAAAATTATTCAAGCCATCAAAACGATATATCATATACAAACTGCAAAGGTTATGATAAATGGAGAGTTAACAGACTTTATAGATATAAGAAAAGGGACCAGACAAGGCTGTCCACTGTTGCCTCTGTTGTTTGTGTTAACACTGGAAGTGCTGAATAGGAACATCAGAGAAGAAAAAGAAATAAAAGGAATGAAAATTAAAAAAGAAGAGTATAAATTACAAGCTTTTGCAGATGACCTGGTATTTATATTAGAGGATCCATTGGAGTCTGCACCTAAACTGATAGAAAAGATAGAAGAGTATGGGAAAGTAGCAGGTTTGAAAATAAATAAAGATAAAACAAAGATTTTAGCAAAGAACATGTTAGTAAGACGAAAGAAAGAATTGGAGGAAGTTTTGGGGATCCAGGTCACAAACAAGGTTAAGTATTTAGGGATACATATAACACCAAGATGTAGCACACTTAAGGAGGACAATTATCTCAAACTTAAACAACAGATTGCGACAGATTTGATAAAATGGGAAAATTTACAATTATCACTGATTGGGAGAATATCTACAATTAAGATGAATGTATTGCCCAGAATCTTATACTTATTCCAGACAATTCCAATCAGATTAGGGAAAGAATTTTTTGAAGATTTAAACAAAATAGTGCTAAAATACATTTGGCAGGGGAAGAAAGCGAGAATAAAACTTAAATTGTTACAAGATGCAAGAATAAGAGGAGGATTTGCTTTGCCCAATTGGGAATTATACTACCAAGCGACAAGTCTGATGTGGGTAAAGGAGTGGATAACATTAAGGAATACTAGACTTTTGAATTTAGAAGGACATGACTTGCTGTTAGGGTGGCATGCCTTCCTCTGGTATAAGGGAACTAAAACGCAGGGGTATTTTAGAAGACATTATATTCGAGAAGCATTGTTTCTAAACTGGGAGAAGATAAAAAAGCAATATTATTTAAAAATTCCACTATGGTTATCTACTATTGAAGCTTTTTCCTATCCAATAATATATAAAAAGGAACAAACAGTTAGATATGGTGAGATATTGAATGAAAAGGGTGAACTTAAATCTATGCAAGCGTTGGAAGAACAAGGTGTAAAAATGAATTGGTTTTCATATTTGCAAATACAATCTAGATTTGATAAAGATGTTAAAACAGAAGGTATCTATGATAAGTTGACTGATTTAGATAAAATTTTGACAGGTACTGATGAAAAAGTAATAAAAAACTTTATGGACATTTGCTAGAGTTTAAATTAGAGGAAGAACAAGTAAAAGAAACAATGATTGCTGGGGAAAAATTTTGGATATGGGATTGATTTAGATAAATGGCAAAAATTGTGGTCTCAAAATTATAAAATGACAATGTCAACTGCATATAAAGAAAATTTGTATAAGATGTTTTACAGGTGGCACTTACCCCCGACGAGAATTGCCAGGATGTTCAAGGATAAATCGGATAAATGTTGGAAATGTCATCAGATACCTGGTTCATATTACCACATGTGGTGGACATGCTCGGATGCAAAAAGATATTGGACTATAATCCACACATGGTTGGAAAAAATGACAAAACAACACATAGACTTTAAACCTGAGATATTTTTATTGGGAATTATACCGGAAATATATTGTAAAGAATTGAAATATTTGATTGTAAATGTTTTAACAGCGGCTAGAATTGTATTTGCTAAGAACTGGAAAAATGAAAAAATACCTATGCAGGAGGAAATTATTAAGAAAATCATGGACTGTGCCAAAATGAGTAAATTGACATTTGAAATTAGAGAACAAGAGGATAAACAATTTTATATGATATGGGATTTATTTTATCAATGGTTAGATAAAAAGACATGGTAAAGAAATAGACTAGTAAGCCTTACAATAAAAGTTAATAGATTGATATAGAATACAATATAAAATATATAACCATTGGATGAATGTATAAGATTAAATCATAATGAAAATTAGAATATTTTGTATAAAATGATGGAAAAATAGTCAAATGAATGTTTAATAATTAATATTATATAAGCACAGGCTACATCGATAAGGTGAGAATTTATATAACTTGTGAGTAATGGTAAAAAAAGGAGAGCACAAAAGATTGTAACCAACTGACACACTGTATGTATATAATTGAAAGATGGTTTTATGTTTTTATGTTTTGTTCGTATGTTTGTTGTAAAAAATAAAAACTTTGTTGCTGTTTTTAAAAAAGAAAAAATCTACACCACTAGCAGCATCCTCTGCCACCTACAACAATGAAATAAGCTCAGGGACACCACCAATATCAATTAAGAGAACAAGGTAGAAAAACAGAAGCCAGATTTTCACATTCTGTCACTCAGCTTCCCACTCAAATGAAGAAAATACTCTCCTTTTTAGGCACCATGGCACCATCTGTGCCTAAAGGGAAGACAGGAGCCTCCACCAAAGAGAATCAAAACATCACTAAGGAAAAGATTGAAGAAATTCTCAAGTATCCTGAGAATGCAGTAGAATAACAGAAGCGTCTCCTGCAAGGGGAGAAACCCATGGTGAGTGCGCAAGACCAATTCTGGCACACCATTAATGAGAGCTGACTGGGAAAGTGGCCAGGCTCCCAATATGCAGCCTTCCCTCCTGCATATTATAAGAAGAAAATCCCATTTTTGAAAGAAATCTTGTATGAATCTGTCTTGTGATAGTGGGCTACCAGCATGAATACCTGATGTGGGCTGCAGAATTTTGTCTGGACACTAAAGCATTGATGGTTTCTGTGTACCAGCCCACATAGAGGCTAAGGTGGGCTTGAACTCACAATCTCTCGCTTTCTAGCCTGGTGTCTTAACTGCTAGACCAAACTGGCTCTCTTTCTCTTTCATCCGGATTTGGGCAACCCAGATATTAATTACCCTTAAAACAACTTAACGGAAGCCACAGTATTCAGAAGCATAGCTCCTCACATTCTATTGGATTAGTGAATGCTGTATATCCTATGATAACCAGAATGTAAAAGAAACCATGGTTTGACAGAGCAGGAATAGGAATAAAGACTTAAACATGGGTGGGTTCGAGAGACACCATCGCTCCCTTGCCTGATGTTAGCTGCTGCAGAAGTCAAAAGCCCACGTTCTAGTTTGCAACGGAGATTTAGCCTTTTGTCTGAGTGGCTGTTATACCTTCGTTGTAATGTTATTTTTCCTTTCTCTTTGCTTTAACACGTCCATCAGTCAGAACTAAATGAAACCATTAATCATTTTATGAAATGGAAAAGGCAGCCAAGGCTTGGAGAAAACCACAGGGAACCACCTAAATGACTGGATTTTTAGCAATGTAGAAAGCTGACTTTGTCCTGTCCATCAAACTGAGGTTAGAGTTTTCAGTAAGCGGATAAGAGCAAAGCTGCTTTTTATGTAAAACAATACAGGCAGTCTTCAGTGGTGGGATTCCACATTTTTTCCTACTGGTTCTATGAGAGTGCACATGTGCAGCACTCAAAAACCACCCTCTGTGTCAGCGCTATTGAGGTGAGCTGCGTTTCAGCTCAGCTGAGGTGCGGCAATCCGCTCTGCCGTGCAAATCAGCTAAGCTAAAAAACAAGGGAATATAGGACAAGAAAGGGTGGGGCTGGGTGGATGGGGCCAGCCAGAGGTGGTATTTGCTGGTTCTCTAAACTACTCAAAATTTCCCCTATTGGGACGCCAGAACTGGTCCAAACCAGCTGAAAACCACCTCTGGTAGTCTTCAACTTACAACTATTCATTTAGTGACCGTTCAAAGTTACAACAGCACTGAAAAGTGACTTATGACCATTTTTCACACTTATGTCCATTGCAGCATCCCCACAGTCATGTGATCAAAATTCAAATGCTTGACAAGTATTTATATTTTTGACATTTGCAATGTCCAAGGGTCATCACCTTCTGCAACCTCCTGACAAGTCAAGTCAATGGGAAGCAGATTCACTTAACAACCATGTTACTAACTTAACAAATGTAGTAATTCACCTGACTAATTATCAAAAGTTAATGGATTTCTGTGATTTAATGCTGGTGGAATGAAGGTCTTGAGCCCCTTGAAGCTCTTCATCAATACCTAGCTTTATTCCAGATGTTTCTCTTCTGCTAAGCAAAGCTTGAGTCTTTAAATGGTCCTTTACAGCTGCAGAAATCAGCTGACTGAAATTCAGCATCAGTTATTTTAGAAACGGGCTGAGAGATTGTCTGGTGGGTGGAATAGGAATGAGTTATTTGCCAAGTTACATACTCCAGAGCAGTTTATAATAAGAACTAAAGAAAGGGATTCTGGCATCCGAGGCTTCTTTTAACCATCTATTAACAGCATGTTGCTGGGTTAGCAAACGCAAATGAATCAGCCATGCAAATTCACTGGATTTGAACTGTTTAAATAAACCATGTATCTACAAATCAACCTTCCAAAAAAAAAAAAAAAGACCATTTCCATTATTCCTTAAACTTGTACTTGGGGCTTTGGCTACCCTCTTTTCTTCACAAGAGAGAAGACTGACCCTTAGTGGAGGAAACTTTGCATTACAATTTTGAGATTTTGACCAAAGAAGAAACAAAAGAAATAATCCCTAAGTGGCTGGAGAGGACAACCAGATGTTCACAGGGAGAGTCCTTTTATATTGGGGTGGACATCCAAAGGTGGCCACTAAATCGTTGAGGTTATGAACTTCAATTTCAATTCCAAACCTTTATTGTCAATGCACAACATGTGTACCAGTGGTGGGATTCTACCAGTTTCCCTACCAGTTTGATGATCACACATGCACACATGCACACCTAACGTACATGCACAGCTTTCCAAACACCAGCTGAGGCTCTGCCGCACCAATCAACTGAGAGGATAAAGAACAGAAAAGTGCTGGGGCAGGTGGGAGGGCCGCTCCTGCACTTTTCTCTCCTTTCTCTTCTCAGCTGATCGTCGGTGCTTTTTTTTATTACCGGTTTGGCTGAACTGAGCCGAAACATTAGCATTTCACCACTGATGTGTACAACGAGATTGGCTGAGCCTCTTTTAGTGCACCCCCCAACATAAATACGAGGGCTATCCACAAAATAGTTTACGTTTTCGTCTGTAGCAAGAAGGGGCGGAGCTAGCATGGCCATCTTTGGTCTGTGCGTCCGCCGCTCAGTCTGCATCTAGTCATGCTAGTGGGAGGTTCGTATCGTTGCCCATTATTTCACAGCAAACGTTTGAAATGTGTGCTGCAATTGAAAATCCCTCGAGTTGTGAGGTGCGATCAGTGATAAGGTTTTTGTTGGCAAAAAAACATAAACCGATTGAAATTTTTCGGCAACTGTGTGAAGTGTACGGGGACAACATCATCACTGAAGGTGGAGTGCACCAATGGTGCATTAAGTTTAAAAATGGCCAACCACGGCACTCGAGAAGTCCTGAATGCTTTCAAGTGGGAGATTTTTCCTCATCCGCCCTACAGCCCGATCTTGCACCAAGCGACTACCACTTGTTTCCGAGGATGAAGACCTGGCTTGAAACACAGCGCTTTGGTGACGACACGGAACTGCGGGCGGGCATGACTGACTGGCTCAAATCTCAGGCGTCAAAGCACACCTCCCAGCTAATTTTTGGGTCTTTTTTGGCCTGCCAGAGGCTTGAGGGAAGCCCCTGCAGGGTTTGCAAGCCGAAAAATAGGCCCATTTCATCCTGTATTTCCAGAAATACTGGAAGTAATCAAATGGGCCCAAGCCTGCAAAGCCTGCAGAGGCTTCCCTCAAGCCTCTGGCAGGCCGAAAAAGGCCTCAAATAGGCCAAAAATCAGATGGGAGGCGCAGTGCAGGTAAGGTTGGGGGAATTGCACATGCATGCTCAGGGGGCGTGGGGGAGCTGCGCGCATTGCCTTTTGAGTGCTGACATGCAAGCACGAGCACACAAGCGCAAGCGCAATTTTTTGCACAGGAGCCCAAAAATGTTAGCCACCACTGCTCTATATAAATGTCCTTTACAATCACCTTATAAGCAACTGTGTCCTCTTTGCGGATAGCGTAAAACTATTCAACACCATCGACAATGCTACCGTCCTTCAAAGCGACCTTGATTATGTGTCTGAATGGTCAAACAGTTGGCAACTCCAAATCTCGAGGAACAAATGCTCTGTCCTACACATTGATAAAAAAAATCAGTACACCAAATACAAGCTAGGCGGATATGACCTCGCTGACGATCCTCACTGTTAGGAATAACATAGGTTACCTAACGTAGTTTGGGTAAAATAATATATATAGACTATGATTGTAAGTTTACTGACCTCTTTTTCGACACTGGACTTTGCAACTGATTAATCCCCAGACGGACTGAACTAGTGTATGATATATGGACTGTTTGACTATGCTATAATTATTACTGGAATAAACTATTTAACTAGCACATTGTATCTGTTTTACTGAGTGTAAACTACAACAACGTTTATCTCACATATTTGCCTGCCTGCCTGACTGCCGTGCAGGTTCTGCTAGGGTGTATATCCCTAACACTGGTTATGGGCCCAGCTGCACAGTCAGACTAACCAGGATATAACAGGCTTATATAAAGTGAGAGTTTGTGTAGTTACACAATACTGTAAACAGACAGCTGTGTTTTATTAATTATAGTTTAATATCCAGAAAAAGATGGCACAAGTCAATTTACAAAGTTTGTCTCTAATATCCAAACTGGATGGAACAAACTATGTTTCATGGTCTATGAAATGCAGCCTACTTCTACGCAGAGAAGGTTTGTGGAGTATAATTCAAAACCCACCAGAAGTAGATGCTTGGGATCCGGAAGATGAGAATGATGCCCAGAAAATACAAGAATATAAACTGAAAAATTAGCAAGCTCTCTGTATAATAGGACTGACACTCTGGGACCAGCAGCTTGTCCATATTCGTGGAGAAGAAACAGCTGCGAAATGTTGGGAGAATTTAAAGAAGATTTATGTTCGAGACAGTGTAGGAGCACATATAAATCTTACACGGAAACTGTTCAGAACACATCTTCAAAAGAATGGAGACATGTTGAATCATATAAACACTATGAAGAGAATTTTTCAGGAACTGCATGAAAAAGAACTTATCTTCACAGAACTACATCAGGTTTATATAATTTTGTCTTCGTTAGATGAGAGTTATGACGACTATGTAACTTCACTGGAAGTACTGCCAAAAGATAACATCACATTAACTGACATTACTGGCAGATTAATTGAAGAAGCCAGGAGAAGACTTGAAAGGGATCAACTCAGAAGGGAACCACAAGAAGATAAAGAATCTACGACAGCCTATACAATTAGAAAATGTTTTAATTGTGGAGGAAAAGGACATTTGGCTAGATTCTGCAAGAAAGGAAAACGCCACAATGCCAGCCAGAATGCTAAAAGGCATCAAAAGGATGAAAAATGCTTAGAGTTAGCCATGTATAGCAACGAAACTGTGAATAATAATTTATGGGTTGTAGATAGTGGAGCATCGCACTGCATAACAAAAGATAAGAAAAGATTTGTTAAGATGTCCACGAGTTCACAGCAGATATCGTTAGCTAATGGTTGGAAAATGAAAGCAAAAGGTGAAGGTATTGCACATTGTTCTTGCATAAAAGAAAATGTAAAAATGTTATATGTACCACAACTTAAGTTTAATTTGCTTTCGGTTAGAGTTTTGGTTAAACTAGGTTATGTAGTTACCTTTAGGGAGAAAACTGCATAATAGAAAAAGAAGGTAAAAAAGTGACTGCAACTTTAAAAGGTGAATTGTATGTGTTAAATGATAATTCATTAGAGGTAGCTAACACAGTTTATAATAATGTTAAACCTCATGATGAATGCATACATTTGTTACACAGACGTTTAGGGAATATAAATTTTAAAATGCTCAAACAAACGGTTGAACTGTCTGAAGGTATAAAACTGAAGCCTTGCAGTAAGTATTTGCACTGCAATGCGTGCAGTCAAGAAAAAAGCAAGGTAATACCAGCAAATAGAATAAATGGATTTAAAACAAAGGAACCTCTAGAGGTCGTATTTGCTGATATTATAGGTCCTAAAAAACCAAGTGTGGGAGGTGCTCGTTATATACTAAGTATAATGGATCATTATTCCAGATATGGTTTCTGTTATTTAATGAAGAGTAAAATGGAAACATATCAGAATTTCTTTAATTGGTTGAAGTTTGCTGAAAGAAAAACTAAAAGGAAACTAGTAACTCTTGTAACTGATAATGGTATGGAATTTATAAACAATAAATTCCAAAATAGACTGAAGATGGCAGGTGTTGAACATAAAAGGTCTGCACCATTTAGGCCACAACATAATTCCTTTATAGAAAGACGAGGCCAAACAATACAGGCAATGGCTCGTACTATGTTGTCAGATTCAGGATTACCTGAAACTTTGTGGGGAGAAGCAATAATGTGTGGTAATCATATATTGAATAATGTTGTTAACTCAACAACAGGTGAATTACCATTCACACGGTGGCATGGTAGAAAACCTGACCTAAGCTACATGCACACATTTGGAGCACCAGCATGGGTGCATATTCCTACACAATTGCGACATAAGGGGCAGCATAGGGCTAAAAAGTTATTCTTTGTAGGTTATGAATCTAATCACAAATCATACAGATTCTGGGAAAAAGGTACACCTAGAGTTTACTGTAGTGCTAGTGCACAATTCCTTGAACATGTAGGATGGGAAAAACTGGAGCAAGATTCAAGTAAGGAAGTAATCATAGAAACCTACAAAAGACCAAAATCACATATCAGTAATAAGAAGAGTACAATTAAAGAGGAAGTACAGGAAGAGCACATAGGACCAGAAGAGGAAGAAATAGATGAACAGGAAGAAATTGATAACCAGGAACATTTATCTCACATATTTGCCTGCCTGCCTGACTGCCGTGCAGGTTCTGCTAGGGTGTATATCCCTAACACTCACTCTGTCAAGGACCTCGGAGTACTCACATCTAACGACCTAAGTGCCAGAGCTCACTGCAACACCATTGCCAAAAAAGCTTCAAGAGTTGTAAATCTAATATTAAGAAGTTTCTCCTCTTGTAATACTGAATTACTAACTAAGGGTATACAAAACCTTTATTAGACCAATACTTGAATATAGCTCGGCTGTCTGGAATCTGCATTGTATATCGGACATTAATACAATTGAGCATGTCCAGAAGTATTTCACAAGAAGAATACCACACTCCTCTATTTGCAACAGAATATCCTACATCACCAAGCTTGAGATCTTGAATTTAAACAACCTAGAACTACACCGCCTACAGTTTGAGTTAAGCATAGTTTATAAAATAATCTCCTTTAATGTACTACCAATCAATGACTTTTCACCTTCAACTGCAACAATACAAGAGCACCCAACAGATATAAACTTAATGTAAACCACTCCAAACTTGAATGCAGAAAGAATGCAGCAACAGAGTGGTCAATGCCTGGAACACACTACTTGACTTTTTTGTCACATCCCCAAACCCACACTCCTTTTTCCTCAAACTAACCACTATTGACCTCACCCTTTTCCTTTAACTCCTTTAATGCAGTTATTCCTCCTTCCCTTCCTTTTCCCTTTTGTGGCTCTTTCATGAACAGGTAGTCCTCAACTTACAACAGTTCATTTAGTAACCAAAGTTACAGCAGCACTGAAAAAAGGGACATAATCGTTTTTCACTCTTAGAACCACTGCAGCATCTCCAATGGTCATGCAATTTACACTCAGATGCAACCAGTTCATATTCATGATCCTTGCAGTGTCTGCATGTGATCTCCTTTGTGCGACCTTTTGTCAAGCAAAGTCCATGGGGAAGCCAGATTCAAGTAACAACCGGATGACTAATTTAACATCTTGCAGTGGCAAGAAAAGTCGTAAAATGGGGCAAAACTCACTTAACCCACTTCTCATTTAGTAACATAAATGTTGGACTCAATTGTCTTCGTAAGTCGAGGACTACGTGTAATTTCTCTGTGCTGCTTTGCTAATTAACAAATAGCCTAAAAATAAATAAATAAAACATTGGAACTTTAAAACTTGTTTATGGCAGCTGGCTTTATCCAACGGCCTTGGTTTGCCCCCTTGCTTGCTAAACGAGCCCATTTCCCGGACTGGCACAGCCCATCGACTTCAACTGCGGGGGCGCGCAGTAATAAAATATGAAATAAGGCAATCCTGGTTAACCTTAACCCAACAAGGAGCGCATTATGTCAAAGCTTCCTTTGGCCGGCAATGCAAAGTCTCGGGAGAAACGGGTGCATTCAATCACGTGTGAAAGCAGTCCAGGTCTAGCCAACCCAAGCGGCGAGGCTGCAGTCGTCCAACCCACAGTCCGGTTCATAGTAGCTGCGCTCCACGGGCGAACGCGGTCGCCGCGTCGACCAGCCGCAGCAGCCCCGGCAGTTTACGGGCTGAAGGAGCGGGGGGCGTTCCGCTTCCGCCGGGCGGTGGGAACCACCCTGCCTCCCCCGCCCCTCCCGGCTGTCTCAGGCGAGGAAGGGGGATCCTGACCGCGGGGCTTTTCCGCAACGAGCGGCAGCTGAGACGCGCCGCGTTCCGCCCCCGCCGCCCAGCAGGAGAGGAGAGCAGGTTTGCTGGGCTTGCAGGGTGGGGGCGTTTGCTGGAGAGGAGGGGGTCGCCTCACGGCCACGATCTGGCCTTGGGTGGAACCAGGTGTTCCCCAAGCGGGGCTCCTTTTCTCCGCAACGTGCTTTGCAGGTGATCTGGTTGTGTAGATCCAGACGGTGCGATGTCTGGAACCTGGTTTATTGGGGCAATGATGGTTATTCTCTGGGTGAACTCTAACTTCAGTTCCTAAGGCAGGGCTGGAAGTTGGGTTTTTGTGCTCATTTCTTAAAGTTCTTGCTGTCGGGATCCCTTCCCACTTTTAAAAACCCTCCAGGGCCCCAAGAGAGCTTTTGTTTGTATGGGTTATATACTGATCGATATTTACCGTATTAAAAATTAAAACTGATATATTTGCTACTGCTTCTCACAATTGTTGGATGGAGTTTTAATATTGCATTATTTTTCAACATAGACTGGGGAGTGATTTTGATTTCAAGGACCCCTAAATAGGTCATGGGGGACCCCAGGTCTGCATTTTAAGAAACATTGCCAGACCAAACTGGCTCAGCAGCATCGCAGGCCATGCTGGAGGTAATCTTATTGTAATGGGTGGGTCACAACTGTATTTGCAGGACAGCAGCAAATGGAAGTAGCTGTGTTCTCCCAATCCCTGAAGCTGGGTTACAAAACATAAGTGTTGCTCTTTCTCATATGGGGACAAAACAAATAGACTACCTTATGGCTTCTCTCTTGTGCTGAAGAACCAACTGCTATATCGGAACATCCTACTATTTTTCCAACTTGACAACTTCAAGATGTGTGGACTTCAACTCCCAGAAATCCACAGGCTGGACTTGAAGATGTCTGGACATCCATTCCCAGTATTCTCTGGAATTCCCTGGAAGAACTTCAAAATGTGCAGACATCAACCCCAAAAATTGGCATCTTAAACTTGTCCAGTTGGAAAAACACTGATCTGGAGTGTTGTGTGAACTGAGTCTCTAGGACTATATGGGGTGGTTCCAAGTATAGGGAACTGTATCCCATGTGCTTGTCTGGAACTGGGCCAACAAACTGGACCAATTCCCCAAATGGAATAGATTTCTTCACTTCCAAAACTATGTCACAAAAACTCTATCTAGTTTTGGTCACCATAATATAAAAAAGATGTTGAGACTATGGAAAGAGAGCAGAGAAGAGCAACAAAGATGATTAGAATTAATTAGAATTCTTTATTGGCCAAGTGCAATTGGACACACAAGGAATTTGTCTTGGTGCAAATGCTCTCAGTGTACATTTGTCAAGACTCAGACTCACAAGGTACAAAATTAGAGGACTGGAGGCTAAAACATATAAAGAGCAGTTGCTGGAATTGGGTACGTCTAGTGAAAAGAAGGACAAGAGTTTAGCAGTGTTCCAATATTTGAGGGGCTGCCACAAAAAGGGGGTCAACCTATTTTCCAAAGCACCCGAAGGCAGGACAAGAAGCAATGGATGGAAACTAATTAAGGAGAAGATCAACCTACAAATAAGGAGAAATTTCCTGGCAGAGAGAACAATTAACCAGTGGATCAACTTGCCTTCAGAAGTTGTGGGCACTCCATCATTGGAAGCTTTTAAGAAGAGACTGGACAGCCATATGTCCAAAATGGTATCAGGTCTCCTGTTTGAGTAGGGAGTTGGATTAGAAGACCTCCAAGATCCCTTCCAACTCTGATGTTCTATATTTTAAAAGGTAAAGTGAGGATCTTAACCCTTGCCCCCTCCTGTCTATTATTTTTGTCGTGGGATCGGGGAGGGGGAAGATGTGTGTTCTTTCAAACACAGCACTTCTGTGTAACCATCACCCCTGTCCTCACTTTAATTTCCTAAGAGCAAATATTTACAAATCCCAGCAACATTCTTTCAAAGAAAGACAGAATTACTAGCTGGCCTTTGGCTTTGCTATAAATCAGCTTTCCATTTACTTTATTATAATTAAACCCCTTAAAACATTTTTTAAAAAATATATGAGGTGGAGAACCTGACTGGCACCCTAAAATATCCATTGGCACACTGGTGTCTCTTCCTAGAATTGGCAGCTCTTGAGTTAATATCTTTTCTCCAATTGTTTGGCTCCAGGTCCTAACCTGGAGCAGTTCCAATTTCATCCTGGCAAGAAGGGCAGGAAGGAGAGTAGTAGAAATAAAAGGCTTATCCCATATTTGGACAGGGCTTCATTTAGCATTTGGGGACTGGTGGTGGCCATTCCGCAATCTCTTTTTGAGATGAGTTTCACTCATGGTGATGACCCGGGCGTGTCTTGTGTTATTTTCTGGGTAGTGGCCTGGCTTTGTTCTGGGGTATGAGGGTTTTTTTTTTGTTAATGTCTATGGAGATTCTCTGTCATCCAGGGCATGGTTGTCCCAAAGGTGCTTTTTCAAACGGCAACTTTTTTCCCCCTTGAAAACTTCTCATCCTAAAAGCTTCTTCAGTTCTGACTCTTCAGAACTTCAGTCCAGTTGTCTTTGGAAAAGCACCTTTGGAATTGTCTTTTGATGCTTAACTGAGCCTGGAGTTCCTCCTTCTCTTATGAGTGATTTTTCACCCAAACACTGACAAGCATGGACCAGTTGAATTTCCCTGGTCAGCCAAGATAAGTTCAGTATTGCCACCTATTGGAGCTCTGATACTTAGTGGGCTTTCTAAACGGGGCATGAAATCCAAATATTTTTGAGATGTCAAGTAGATGGTGACCTGCTGGTGCCAACCAGGGGTACTGGATGTACAGGCAAGGGGTCTTGTGTTTCATTTGCCGATATTTTTCTGTGCCTCACTGTCATGTTCCAATTTATTAGCTCTTTGGGTCAGCATCTCTGCTGTAAGCTTGGCACCAGAGAAATAGGTAGGTTTTCCTTTCCTGTTCTTTCCATAAATATATGGAATTACTCCAGTTAGAAAAATGCTCTAGTTTTTTGGTACCATGAAGCCCTTATATTGGACCTGAAGTATGATGTAAAGGTCCTTGGAGAATACAAATTGAATGCGTAAGTAAAATGTAAGATTCAACTCTTTCCTGCCAAGGAGAAAAGTGGTGTAATTAATATGCATGTATTTATTTGAATATTCTTTTTTAAACAAGAAGAATAGAGAAAGAATTTCTTCATTTATATTCCTTTCTCTTTTAGAGTTATTCAGTTCCGTGATGCTTTCAGTCCATTCCATTTCTCACTACCTTCTTTTCTGTTAATGGTATACAGTAATTATCGGACAATTCTTATTTGACTAATGACACCTTTTCTGGCAGGGCAAGGAAGCTTGAGCCGTGCATGATAATGAACGGAAAATCAGCTATCTCTGACTGAATGTTTAGTGGTGTTGAATGACCGGCTGACTTGCATCCCATTTTATGAAGGAGATAGCCAGAGTTAATCATTGAGAGGCAGAAGTTTCAATGGATGAATCCAGGATGGTGAGGATTAATCCGCATCTTCACAAGATATATTCTTTCCAAGGAGCTGTGTGTTGAATCTTTGGGTGATAAAACTCCCAAGGGGCCTCAGTGGCTCCCAGGGAGAGTGCTAATGACCAGATGACTTCAAAGAAATATACAATCCTTCCATCAAATACTATCCTTTTATCCCCCACCATTCAGTCTCAATTGTTGGTACCTGTCCTTCTATTCTCCCACCTCGCCATCAGAACTGATGAAGCTTCTTGGTGAGAAGTGAAACATTTTCTTCTTTCTCAAAGAAAACAGTCCAGTTGCCTTTTGAAGGAAAAAAAAGCCCCTTAGAGACAATCTGCTTGATGTTTGCAGGTCCCCCTTGACATGATGGTTTTCTGAAGCATACATGCCAGTTTCTCAGGGATGGTTTTGGACTAGGCCCATCTTGGCTGGCATCTGCATTCTCCTGGTCAGGAGAAATTTTTAAAAAATCCACTTTCTGGTCAACATGTATTTTAGATGAGCAAACAGTTCATGTTATGCTTATTTGTGGTTGCAGCTCACACCCTGGTCCTGTGTGGAAATGATGACTATTGGAAGATGGATAATTCTTACTTTTACATACTTAAATGTGGAATGAAAGCCTCCCTATTTTATCCTCACATGGCAATCTTGTGAGGTAGATTAGAAAATGGAATATCTACCTTCCTTATGAAACTCTTTGTGGTGAACACCCTTGTCTCACCTCATAGGCAGTTTCCTTCTCAAGTTCACATTGTTGAATTGGTAAGAACAAGTATCTCCACACACATCTTAAAAATAATTACAGAATTTTTTTAAAAAATGGGGATGGTAGAACCTTTGTCCTTCTTAGTTATGACACTGTCCTTCTGCCCCTCTCCCATTGCACCCCTCTAGGAAATAAATGAGGGAAATAAATAGTATCTTGGTAGCTCTCAGCACATCCCTCTGTGAATGTTTTAACAATACTCCTTTAACATCTTTGGTTATGTCTACACGTCTACCTTGACTTACAACAGTTCATTTAGTGACTGTTCAAACTTACAATGGCACTGAAATAGTGGCACTGACCATTTTTCACACTTATGACCATTGTAGCAGCCCCATGGTCACATGGTTTACAGTGTCCCAGAGTCATTTTGTGATCTTCCGACAAGCGGAATCAATAAGGAAGCCAGGTTCACTTAACAACTGTGTTACTAACTTAACAACTGCAGTGATTCATTAACAACTGTGGCAAGAAAGGTCGTGCAATGTGACAAAACTCACTTAACAACTGTCTTAGCAATGGACATTTTGGGCTCAAGTGTGCTTGTCAGTCAAGGACTACAATGTAAGTGATGATGATGGTTCAAGGTCATCTGCTCTTATACTGTTCCCTATATAAAGACTCTAGACCAGGGGTGTCAAACTCAAGGCCCGCGGGCCGGATACAGCCCGGGAGGTGTTAGATCTGGCCTACGGGCTGGCCTGGAAACAGCAAAGGACTGGACCACGGTGCCTCCGCTAGCAAAAATGGGGCTGGTTTTGACCACCAGAGTGCTGCCAGAGGGCCCAAAATGGGGCCTCTGGAATGTTGCAGGAGGCCGACCTTGACTCAGAAGGTTATAAAAGGGAGGAAATGTAGCATATTTTACTTTTCAGGCTTGCAGGATTCTGCTACTATTAGCCTATGTCAATAATTTATAGTTCTAGTCTTTCTGTAGAGTCAGTTTCTTGATCTGGTCTCTCTCTCATAAGGTGATCAAGTAGATCAAGTAAGTATTAAAAAAACAAAATCACAGAAATGTACGTCTTTCTATTTTTATAAGTGTATAAAACCATATGTGTGGAGGTGCGGTCCCATGTCACTCCCACCCCGGCCACGCCCCCTCCCCCACTGACACCCTGGCCTTCCGAGGTCAAACACAACCCTCAATGAAATTGAGTTTGACACTCCTGCTCTAGAGACCATCATATAGTCTTGGGGAGATTTCAGGGTGGGGAGATTTCTATTTAATGCCACTACTCTCAGACAACAACTTGAAAATAACTTCTCAAATCAGTATAGTTCTATGCTAATATGCTATAACAATACTTAGGATTGGAACTTCCTATAAAGATATTTTGGGGTGGTGGCTCAGTGGTTACAGATGCTGAGCTTGTTAGCTGGAAAGACCTGAGCACAGCACAATGGAGTGAGCTCTCGTTCCTTGCTCCAGCTCCTGCCCACCTAGCAGTTGAAAAGTATGCAAATGTAAGTAGATAAATAGGTACCATGTTGGTGGGAAGGTAACAGTATTCTGTGCACCTCAGCATATAGCCATGCTGGCCATATGGCCATGGAAATATCTTCAAACAGTGCTGCCCCCTAGGCCAAGAAACGGAGATGAGCACTGTGCCCAAGAACTGGACATGACTGGATAGGAAAAAGTTACCTTTTTATAATAATATTTTATTTGGATTAATTTTAGTAACTAGGTGCTTAATTATTTTTAGACTCCTTTATACTTACTGTTTTTCTCTTATACACATATACATACATACAGAGGGATGCAATATTTCTTTTATTAATATTTCTTTGTATTTGGCCTCAGGGTTGTAAATAAATAAATTTGAATTTGGCCTGTCCTTGCAGTATCCAGAGAAGAAGCATTTGAAAAGAACAAACCAATCATCCAGAGGCACCAAGTCTGGCCCACTGGGAGTGATCAATATTTCAGGTGGTTTATCACCTTCTAAACTCTGCTGTCCAGCTGCAGGCTATGCATTTTATCTGCCCATTCCTAGGTAGCATCTCTGGATAAAGCCTTCTACATACCATTTCCATAGCACAGATACTTAGACTCTAAATCTTCAAGTGGTTGGCTTGGAGCCACTTGATTTAGGAGATTCCAGAATGTTTTTCTGGTACTAGACATTCTGGGGATCCATATTATTGAACTACGATAATCAGGACAAGCAAGCAACCAACCACTGTCTTTCTTGTCGTTATTCATCACCTTGCAGTGCTCCAAATTAACATAATTTTCATCTGTATAAGATATGTCTATAAATTGGGTGTCTTCAGATTGAACTAGCCATAAATAATAAACTCATTTTGGACTAAAACAAAAGCAAGACAGGATGTGAACTACTAATGTTTGAATAGTAAGAAATCAGATTTCAGACTGATGTTCTTACGAAGTCAGAATAAGATGGGTTGTCTTAAATCAGCCAACATATTCTTTCAAGTAGCATGTTTGCAGCTTTGTCAGTCTATGCTTATATATTGTGTGTGTTGAAGCAGTGGTTTTGTTAATATTTAGTAGTTATTGATCTCTGTGAGGAAGAAGAGCAACAAAGATGATATGGGGTCTGGAGATTATACCATATGATGAATGATTGAGGGAACTAGGTATGTCTAGTCTAATGAAGGACTGGGGGTGGTATGATAGCAGTCTTCTAGTACTTGAGGAGCTGTCACGGAGAAGGGATTGACCTATTCTCCAAAGGATGAAAGATTATTAAAGCGAAATTCAATCTATTTGTTTGTCAAACATGTACAAGACAACGCCCCCAACTACCTCAATTCCAACTACTGCCGGCCTCAAATGCAAACTACTCAATGCAAGAAGCCTCGTGAATAAAATACCTGAATTTCTCATCCTCCTAAATATGGCTAACTTCGACATTATATTTGTCTGTGAAACATGGCTCAATGCATCTCTCCCTGACTCCATTACCACAGTAAGAGACTATCATGTTTACCGATCAGATCGTGAAAATCGTCGAGGAGGTGGTGTTGCTATATTCTATAAAAAATCCTTACATCTAAAAAATATCCAAGTTACCCAGGAGCTTGCCCTTCCTGAAACCATCATCTGTGAACTATCCTTAAATATCACAATTCGATTCTTACTATGTTACAGAGCACCTGATTATGACATCGAACATGTAAACAAGCTAAATACATTACTAACATGGGCTGCATCCTGCCCATACCCTTTTATCCTTCTTGGTGATTTCAATCTACCTCATATTGACTGGACCCTAAATGACTGTACAACTGAAATCATACACACAACCTTCTATAATGCTATTACAAATCTGGGACTGGAACAACTAGTAACCAACAACACTAGACTAAACAACTGCCTTGATCTCATCTTCTGCAATAGTTTGAATTTAATTTATGGAATACAAACTAAAGAACCCTTTTCCAGTAGTGACCACAATATGATTGACTTTTGTCTCAACATACGTCCACACAAAAATCACCACTATGATGTAATCCCCAATTGTAACTTCAAAAAAGGCAACTATGATCTTATAGACAACGATCTCTCATCCCTTGATTGGCAATCTCTATTCACTGGATGCAATACTGTTGAAGACCATTACAACATATTTTTACTTGAAGTCAAAAGAGTCATCAAACTATATGTTCCAACAACAACTCCCAAAACAAAACAAAAAAGCAGATTACCCATATCAATAAGGAAACTTCAATCCAAAAAGAGATCACTCTGGTGGAAAAACAAATCTGGTCACGTTGCCAATTTCAAAAACCGATACAAAAATTTATGCCACCAGATAAAGACCGAATGCACCAATTATCACATTAAACAAGAGGAAAACCTTCTAAGCACCAGTTCCACCCATGCTTTTTACAATTTTATAAACAACAAACTAAAAGACTCAAGGTCCATCCCTCCCTTGATAGGACCTGATGGTAAAGACTGCAACGACGACACCATTAAATCCAACATCTTTAACACATTCTTCGGCTCAGTATTTGTAAACAGCAATGGATCATGCCCAGTATTTCCTAGCCGTACCACAGATAACAACAATGATCTAATACATATCGATTTCACAGAAGACAATGTTGAAAAATCACTACGCAATCTAAAACCATCTCTATCTATTGGACCGGATGGAATATGTGCCTACTTCTTAAGAAAGCTATCCACTGCCATAGCCAAACCTCTAAGCATAATCTTTGAAAAATCTTTCAGAACCAGCTCCTTGCCTAACCTATGGTCACAAGCCACAGTCATCCCCATCTTCAAAAAGGAGACCCAAGCCTAGTTGAAAATTACAGGCCAATCTCCTTATGCTGCGTCACCTGTAAAGTCATGGAATCAATTATTAACCAATCCATTATCCTCCACTTAGAGACAAACAACCTACTCTCCAATAAACAATTTGGTTTCAGAAAAAACTATCCTGTAATCTGCAACTCTTACACTGCAAAAACATATGGACGACACAACTCGACCAGGGCAAAGCAATAGACGCAATCTACATAGACTTCTGTAAAGCCTTTGATTCAGTGGTACACGACAAACTACTTCTAAAAATAAAATCCTATGGTATCTCTGGACAACTGAATAACTGGATAGAAGCATTCCTGTCAAACAGACAACAAATGGTCAAAATCGGAGCGTCCTATCAAATCCAGTACCTGTCAATAGTGGTGTCCCCCAGGGCAGTGTTCTAGGACCAACTCTCTTCATACTCTACATAAATGACCTCTGCGATCATATTAAGAGCAATTGCGTTCTTTTCGCTGATGATGTAAAGCTGTTCAATACCACAGACAATACTGCTACCCTTCAAAAAGATCTCGACTATGTATCTGAATGGTCTAACAAATGGCAACTTCAAATCTCAACAAATAAATGCTCTGTCTTACATATTGGCAAAAAAAATCAGAAAATAAAATACAAGCTGAATAGTCAAGAACTTGTTGATGACCCAAGCTCTGTAAAGGACCTTGGAATACTCATCTCTAATGATCTAAGTGCTAGAGCCCACTGCAACTACATAGCCAAAAAGGCATTAAGAGTTGTTAACCTAATCCTACGTAGCTTTTTCTCTGGTAATATCACACTACTAACCAGAGCATACAAAACATTTGCTAGACCAATACTCGAATAGAGTTCATCAGTCTGGAACCCTCATTACGTATCTGATATTAGCACAATTGAGAAAGTCCAGAAATATTTCACAAGGAGAGTTCTCCACTCTTCTACTCGTTGTAGAATACCTTATGCCACCAGACTTGAAATTCTAGAACTAGAAAACCTTGAATTACGCGCGTCTCGGTCTGACTTAAGCATGGTATATAAAATCATACATTGCAATGTCCTACCTGTCAATGAATACTTCAGCTTCAACCATAACAACACAAGAGCACACAATAGATACAAACTCAAAGTAAACCGCACCAAACTTGATTGCAGGAAATACGACTTCAGCAACAGAGTGGTCAACGCCTGGAATACTCTACCCGACTCTGTAGTTTCTTCCCCAAACCCCAAAAACTTTAACCTTAGACTGTCTACTATTGACCTCACCCCTTTCCTAAGAGGTCTGTAGGGGCGTGCATAAAGCGCACCAACGTGCCTACCGTCCCTGTCCTATTGTTTCTCTTATTCTTTTATTTTTCTTATATGTACCGATTTCATGTATTCACAACTATGTATACGCTTATACTTATTATCTTGTAAACAATTGGCAAATCAAATAAATAAATAAATAAATAAATAAATAAATAAATAAATAAATAAGTATGAACATAAACAAGCACAAGGGAGTAAATATAGATAAATGGGGATAGTAGGCATGCTGGTGCACTTATACACGCCCCCTCTAAGGACTTCTTAGGAATGGGGTGAAGTCCATGGTAGACAGTTTGAGGTTGAAGCTGTGAGGGGTTGAGGCTGTAACAACGACGTTGGGTAGGGCATTCCAGGCATTGACCACTCTGTTGCTGAAGTCGTATTTTCCGCAGTCGAGTTTGGAGTGGTTTACCTTGAGTTTGTATCGGTTGTTTGCCCATGTATTATTGTGATTGAAGCTGACAGGCAAGACGTTGTAGCAGACAATTTTGTGAACTATGCTTAGATCGGACCACAGGTGGCGCAATTCTAGATTGTCCAGGCCTGAATTTTTGTGAGTGGAGGAGTGGAGAACTTTTCTAGAGAAATACCTCTGAACACACTCAATTGTATTAATGTCCGATATGCAGTGCAGGTCCTAGAATCTAGAATCAAGGAGAAATTTCCTGACAGTGAGAACAATTAATCAATGGAACAGTTTGCTCCCAGAAGTTGTGGGTATTCCACCACTGGAAGGTTTTCTGGACAATTATTTGTCCAGAATAGTATAGGGACTCATGCTTGAGGAGGGGGTTGTAGTAGAAGACCTCGAATGTCCCTTCCAACCCTATTAATCTATGTTCTATGTTGTAAATATACATGTGTACCTTTATAAATAAATATGTGGTTCTTTTCAGGAGTTAAATGTCTATGGAGATTTTCAGTCAGCCAGGTAATGGTTGTAAAAACCCATTTGGCACTTTTCAGGTATTGCGAATGGTGACTGGCTTATCAAGCTTTAAAAAGTAATTCTTCAAACCTGTTCAAAGGATGGGACTTCTGCAAGAGTTAAATAGTGTCTCCACAACACAGAGACTTGGAAGATGCTGATTTACATTCATTGAATTTATGGAAAATTCAAGGATTGTATGATTGTTTTGGAAATCAGACTGCAGGAAGAGTGGTTCTGGACAGGATGGTCCTTCTGCCTTTTTAGAAAAATGCCAGGTGGTGGGAGAAATTCACCAACAGCAGCACAATTTGGAATCCCAGCAGGCTATAAAAAGTGTGTACTCACTTTTGCTTGTTATCCTGACTCTCAGGGCCCCAAAATAAATATAGATGTGTGTCTGGGTCAGAAGATGGAGAGGTACTATTCACCTCCTGTAAAGAAAGAGCCCCATTCAAGATGTTGCTTGAAGTGTTGCCCTTGGAGTCAAACTTCATTTCTAGAAAGAGAAGAAGCTTTGTTGTTAGCTTAGAGGTATTTATTTTCTGAGAAGTGAGTGGCCAGCCATGTCTGCTGCACAGTGCCCCCCTGCCAGGAGTTCTCTGCTGGGGGCCCCTTCTCATTCTCAGAAAGGAGGGTTGCAGAGCACCCCAAGGAGAAGGAGCTTTTGAAAAGACACCAACAAGCCAACTTAAAGGCTGGGTTTTGAAAATGGGACAACAGAGTAACTAATTAGAAAGGACTTCATTAGCAGGTCAGAAGAATGTGGCATTAACATAAAACACAGAATAACAGGTTGGAGGTGATTATTGATTTTCACCAATAATATAGGTAGTCCTTGACATATGATCACAATTGAGCCCAAAATTTATGTTGTTAAGTGAGTCATTTGTTAAATGAATCTTGCTTCAGATGATAAGTGAGTAACATGGTTGTTAAGTGAATCTAGCTTTCCCATAGCTTGTCAAAAGGTTGCAAAAGGTGCAAAACATGACCTTGAGACCCAGCAACATAAATCATAAGTATGAGTCACTTGCCAGGCATCTGAATATTGATCACATGACCATGATCATAAAGGTCATTCATAAGTGTGGAAAACAGTCATAAGTCACTTTTTAGTGCTGTTATAACTTTGAATGATCACTAAATGCTGTTGTAAGTTGAGGACTACCTGTAATCAGCGGTGGTTTTAAGCCAGTGTTTCTCAAGCTTTAAGATGTCATCACCCAAGACTAGGCATGCACGCCCCTAACTACCTCAATTCCAACTACTACTGGCCTTAAATGCAAACTACTCAATGCAAGAAGCCTCGTGAATAAAATACCTGAATTTTTCCTCCTACTAAATATGGCTAAATATGGCTAAATTCGACATTATATTTGTCTGTGAAACATGGCTCAATGCATCTCTCCCTGACTCCATTACCACAGTAAGGGACTATCATGTTTACCGATCAGATCGTGAAATTCGTAGAGGAGGTGGTGTTGCTATCTTCTATAAAAAGTCCTTACATCTAAAAAATATCCAAGTTACCCAGGAGCTTGCTCTTCCTGAGACCATCATCTGTGAACTATCCTTAAATATCACAATTCGATTCTTACTATGTTACAGAGCACCTGATTATGACATCGAACATGTAAACAAGCTAAATACATTACTAACATGGGCTGCATCCTGCCCATACCCTTTTATCTTTCTTGGTGATTTCAATCTACCTCATATTGACTGGACCCTAAATGAATGTACAACTGAAATCATACACACAACCTTCTACAATGCTATTACAAATCTGGGACTGGAACAACTAGTAACCAACAACACTAGACTAAACAACTGCCTCGATCTCATCTTCTGCAATAGTTTGAATTTAATTTACGGAATACAAACTAAAGAACCCTTTTCCAGCAGTGACCACAATATGATTGACTTTTGTCTCAACATACGCCCACACAAAAATCACCACAATGATGTAATCCCCAATTGTAACTTCAAAAAGGCAACTATGATCTTATAGACAACGATCTCTCATCCCTTGATTGGCAATCTCTATTCACTGGATGCAATACTGTTGAAGACCATTACAACATATTTTTACTTGAAGTCAAAAGAGTCATCAAACTATATGTACCAACAACAACTCCCAAAACAAAACAAAAAAGCAGATTACCCATAACAATAAGGAAACTTCAATCCAAAAAGAGATCACTCTGGCGGAAAAACAAATCTGGTCACGTTGCCAATTTCAAAAGCCGATACAAAAATTTATGCCACCAGATAAAGACCGAATGCACCAATTATCACATTAAACAAGAGGAAAACCTTCTAAGCACCAGTTCCACCCATGCTTTTTACAATTTTGTAAACAACAAACTAAAAGACTCAAGATCCATCCCTCCCTTGATAGGACCTGATGGTAAAGACTGCAACGACGACACCATTAAAGCCAACATCTTTAACACATTCTTCGGCTCAGTATTTGTAAACAGCAATGGATCATGCCCAGTATTTCCTAGCCGTACCACAGATAACAACAATGATCTAATACATATCGATTTCACAGAAGACAATGTCGAAAAATCACTACGCAATCTAAAACCATCTCTATCTATTGGACCGGATGGAATATGTGCCTACTTCTTAAGAAAGCTATCCACTGCCATAGCCAAACCTCTAAGCATAATCTTTGAAAAATCTTTCAGGACCAGCTCCTTGCCTAACCTATGGTCACAAGCCACAGTCATCCCCATCTTCAAAAAGGGAGACCCAAGCCTAGTTGAAAATTACAGGCCAATCTCCTTATGCTGCGTCACCTGTAAAGTCATGGAATCAATTATTAACCAATCCATCATCCTCCACTTAGAGACAAACAACCTACTCTCCAATAAACAATTTGGTTTCAGAAAAAAACTATCCTGTAATCTGCAACTCTTACACTGCAAAAACATATGGACGACACAACTCGACCAGGGCAAAGCAATAGACGCAATCTACATAGACTTCTGTAAAGCCTTTGATTCAGTGGTACACGACAAACTACTCCTAAAAATAAAATCCTATGGTATCTCTGGACTGAATAACTGGATAGAAGCATTCCTGTCAAACAGACAACAAATGGTCAAAATCGGGAGCGTCCTATCAAATCCAGTACCTGTCAATAGTGGTGTCCCCCAGGGCAGTGTTCTAGGACCAACTCTCTTCATACTCTACATAAACGACCTCTGTGATCATATTAAGAGCAATTTGCGTTCTCTTCGCTGATGATGTAAAGCTGTTCAATACCACAGACAATACTGCTACCCTACAAAAAGATCTTGACTATGTATCTGAATGGTCAAACAAATGGCAACTTCAAATCTCAACAAATAAATGCTCTGTCTTACATATTGGCAAAAAAAATCAGAAAATAAAATACAAGCTGAATAGTCAAGATCTTGTTGATGACCCAAGCTCTGTAAAGGACCTTGGAATACTCACCTCTAATGATCTAAGTGCTAGAGCCCACTGCAACTACATAGCCAAAAAGGCATTAAGAGTTGTTAACCTAATCCTACGTAGCTTTTTCTCTGGTAATATCACACTACTAACCAGAGCATACAAAACATTTGCTAGACCAATACTCGAATACAGTTCATCAGTCTGGAACCCACATTACGTATCTGATATTAGCACAATTGAGAAAGTCCAGAAATATTTCACAAGGAGAGTTCTCCACTCCTCTACTCGTTGTAGAATACCTTATGCCACCAGACTTGAAATTCTAGAACTAGAAAACCTTGAATTACGCCGTCTTCGGTCTGATTTAAGCATGGTATATAAAATCATACATTGCAATGTCCTACCTGTCAATGAATACTTCAGCTTCAACCATAACAACACAAGAGCACACAATAGATACAAACTCAAAGTTAACCGCACCAAACTTGATTGCAGGAAATATGACTTCAGCAATAGAGTGGTCAATGTCTGGAATACTCTACCCGACTCTGTAGTTTCTTCCCCAAACCCCAAAAACTTTAACCTTAGACTGTCTACTATTGACCTCACCCCTTTCCTAAGAGGTCTGTAGGGGCGTGCATAAGCGCACCAACGTGCCTACCGTCCCTGTCCTATTGTTTCTCTTATTCTTCTTTTATTTTTCTTATATGTACCCATTTCATGTATTCACAACTATGTATACACTTATACTTATTATCTTGTAAACAATTGGCAAATCAAATAAATAAAATAAATAAAATAAATAAAATGTATGGACTTCAACTCCCAGATTTCCTTTACTTTAAAAGTAGAAAAAAGCTTGAAGCCCCCAAAGACTACAGGTTGCCATTCCTGCAGTAGAAGACTCTTTTCTGGAAAAGGGTAGCACCATAACAAACATATATGCCAAAAAAACAAAAGCAGGATGACTGACATATGTTTATCTTGCCACCTCCTTAACTTCAGGCCAACTTTCCAAACTGCAACTTGGGGGTGAAGGGGAAGAAAAATCGGGCCATAACACAGAAGCCAAAAAATTGGTTGGCCCACTCAGAGGGTTCTTCCCTTAACATTCTTTCCAGAAGCTTAAAGCCTGTCCTGCCTTCTTGAATTATAACCCCTGCCTGAAAAAACAGGAGCTTTGTAAAAGGACAAATATCTTTATTGAAAATCTTTCTTTTCTTTCTTTCTTTCTTTCTTTCTTTCTTTCTTTCTTTCTTTCTTTCTTTCTTTCTTTCTTTCTTTCTTTCTTTCTTTCTTTCTTTCTCTTTCTCTTCTCTCTCTCTCTCTCTCTCTCTCTCTCTCTCTCTCCCTCCTCTCCCTCCCTCCCTCTCTCCCTCTCCCTCTCCCTCTCCCCTCTCCCTCTCCCTCCCTCCCAAGGTGGAAAACCTATCCAGCACACTTTACTTGAATGGGAGAAGGAACACAGCAATAATAACAACCTCTCTATGTGATAGGTTGGGCTAAGAGAAAGGGACCGGCCCAAAGTCACCCACCTGGCTTTCATGGCTAAGGCGAGACTAGAATTCACAGTCTGCCACTTTCTAGCCTGGGGCCTCACCCACTACAATAGAATAAACAGAAGAAATCTTTCTCTTCCCATTTTGAAGCAAAATGTTGGTCAGATTGGACATTTATTCAAGTTTATGTAAAAACACGATCCTGGGGATGGGGAAGGGGCATAATTTGGAGAAGTGCTTTTTGGAAAGAGAAGCAGATAATTAGCCAATGGACTTGCTCTGTCTCTGTTGAACTGGAGGAAGCACATTTATTTTGTAAAGAGGCAAAGATAAAAAGCAATGAGATGGTTCTTTCTTCCTCTCCCCCCCCTAAAGATCAAGGCCTGCAAGTTGCCTTCTCCAGCTGTCGGACACCCCCCTACCCCACCTGTTATTGAATGCAACAATTCTCTTTATGTGGGTGATAATTAGAACTCCTATTACCATGGAAAGTGGCCAATGTGTCACTAATGTTCTGGATGGCCTGGCATTCATAAAGCCCAGTGAAGCTTCTCCTCAAGGCTGCGACCTTGAGAGGAGCAGATGGTGCATAGGAAGCCCAGTCTTACATTAGCATGAGAATAGCACAGGAGTGGGGTGCATGCATCGCCCATTTCTTTCTTTCTTTCTTTTTTTAATAAAGTTTTATTTGGGTTTTCACACATACAAAATACAAATAAAACATATTTTTTGAAAATAGCATGGTCCCGGGTTGAACTTCTTTATACAGACACAAAACTCAATTTCATGCTCCTTTTTGTACTCTATTCCATATCTTATACTATTCTACATTTTCTATATAGTTTTTCCCCTCTTTTAATTTTCTCAATTTTATTTTGATTATCGCATCTCAGTTCAAATCATTATATTTATACTTTTGTCTGTTCTGTTTCAATTTCAGATTATCTTTTCTCATTAAACAAATTTTCTCCTGTAGTTACTAATTGGAGAACGACACCTTTATTATATCTTTTAATTACATCCATTCAACTCTTATTTAAACTTCAATATATACCTTAAGGTTATGACCTTCAATATAATACATAATACATAACTTCCAATGGAATTCTGCTGGTACATTCTTATAATACACCCTATATTCTTAAAAAAAAAGATTATAAATATATGTAATTATAAACCCTCATTCCATTCCAATTGAGTTCTATCATTAATAATCATTAAAATCTTAACATCTTTAACACTTCTTTTCAATTAAATATCATACTTCCTTAAAGACACATATAATCTCCATAATAATTTTTCCCTTATTTGTCTTCACATATGTTTTGTAAATCATTAAATATTCATTTTGTTACATTTATTTATTGATAAGCATTTCACTGAATTACGATAGCTATTTTATCAAACATTTTAATCATACATTGTTTCATATTTTCTAAAATTATTTCTGTTTCTAATATAATAAGACTACGTATCCTCTTATGTACCTTTGCAGAATCCCTTTTTCCATTAAATTTTCACCCATTATCTCTAAATAGGCCCTGTTTCTCTATATTTTGTTTCTGTCCTTTATAACTTCTTTTCCTTTCTTTCTTCCCTCTCTTCTTCTCCCTCCCCTTTTTACCCCCTTGTCTCTCTACTTCTACTTCCCTCTTCAGCATTTCCCTCATCTGTTGCTTTCTGATTTTATACTTATTTTTCACTCTATTTTTTTGGGGGGAAGTTGTTTTTCCAATCTTAAATTTTCCATTCTCTTTCCCCCCTTTCCTCCCCCCCCACCTAAGATTACTTGTTCATTAAAGATGGCTTCTTCTTTGTCGCAATCTTCTTGTTCTGCAGGCATTTCTTGTTGTTTCTCATAATTCCAAATCTCCATTTCTAAAAACTGAAATACGAAGCCAAAAGAACCTCTCCCTTCTTGTGCATCTTCTTTGTACTTTTTAAGTTCCATTTTCAGTTCTTCTAAAAGTGGAGCCATTTTAAACAGTTTTAAACAACCACCTGATTGATTTTAGTCATTCAAATACAATAACCAAAAATCCAGAAATCATCAAGTAATCCAAATAGTCCCAAATTATTTCTTCTTATTTCTTTTTCCACTTTCTCTTCCTGGGGTTTTTGTTGCAATATTTCAGTTAAAATGTATCTTTTGGAAGTCTTGTTGAGATTTTGCTGTAAGTTCTTTTTAATTCCAGGTAGTCTCCTCCCTTCCAGATCCTGCCCTTTTATTCTTTTTCTCTCCTTTCCTGTTTTCAAAAGCTTTTGATTATCCAGAAGTCTTTATTATCCCTTTGACTTTTTATTTTCAGCATTAAATGCCTATTAATGTCAAAGTGGATTTTTTGCCAATTTCTTTCTTAAGTCTCTTAGCTATCAGCATAGGGAAAGGGAGAGAAGAAAAACCAAATCTTTTCCCTTTTCTCTCTCCTTCTCAGCTTAAAAATCTTCTTAGGGAACAATATTATATTTTTTTTAATAGTTTCAATTCCAAGGTACCTTATTTGTTGCTTTTGCTGTTTGACCCGGTCAACCAAAACTTTCTCTTCTTATCTTCCTCCTGCACATTCTTTTCCGGTCGAGTTCTTCTTTGTGGTGGTCATTTCTGACCACCGCTTCAGCCGCCTTCGGGAAAGGGAGTAATGACCAGCTGGGGAGGAAAGATGCGGCTCTCCTCAACCCTGCAGGCAGTCTCCCCCTTCTTCACCACCTCTATGGGGTGGCTTAGCCCCGAAACCAGCTGGCTGGAGCTGCTGGTGGTTGAGGGGAACTACAACCAGAATCTCCTTGTCCCCTTTATAACCTCATTTCAGATTTTGCACAGATGTTTTCTTTGTGGCCTCATTCATATCTCATGTTTGACTGTAATTATATTCCTGAATATGCTGATGACTGGAAAAACTATATCAGGGTTTCTCAGCCTTAGCAACTTTAAGATGGGTAGACTTCAATTCCCAGAATTCTCCTGCCATCCTGTGTCCTCTAGGAGTCCAGGTCTTTTCCTTGGCATGTTTCCCATCTCCCCGTCAGTTGAATGTTGCTTGTAATGATATGAGATACAACAGAGGACAATGGAAGCTATTTTAACGTGATTTATAATACAGATGCACAATATTTGATGGAGAAATTCATATTCAAGGTCAGGAATAATGGATTCTCAATGCCATCTTTTATCCTTGTTTTAGTCTGTAAAGGCAACTACCGCAAAACAGCATCTCAGCTATGGGATAGGTATTAAATGGAGGGCTGAATTTTTTTAACCCCCTGAATTCTGTGAAAGTTCAAGGGGAAATCTATTGTCTGTCTCTCTTTTCTTGTATGGTCACAAGAGCCCTGTTGAGTAATTGGCTTCTGTGGTTTGGCCTGGTAGTTGGAACCTTCTATCTTCTGCCTTTCAACATTGATAACAATGGGAAGGCGTTTATTGAGTGTCTGGTTCTCATTTTCTGAACATCTCCCTGAAGAGGAACACAGCTGTGCTGCAGAATTCATACTTACCCAAAATCTGTGGCAAAATGCTTAAAAAATAGCAGGGGAGAGTTATCTACCTATTCCTAATGGACATAAACGTTGGATAAAATGAAAAAGGGATGAAAATCTACAATACAGTGAATAGGAAGGCAGCGTTTGTAGGAAAGGTGACATTTGTCTCTTAAAATGCAAGTACAGGTAATCCTCAACTTACAACCACAATTGAGCCCAAAATTTCTGTTGCTAAGCGAGACATTTGTTAAATGAGTTTTGCCCCATTTTACGACCTTTCCTGCCACAGTTGTTAAGGGAACCACTACAGGCATTAAGTTAATAACATGGTTGTTAAGTGAATCTGGCTTCCCCATTGACTTTTGCTTGTCAGAAGGTCGCAAAAGGGGATCACGGGACCCTGAGATGCTGCAGTTGTCATAAATACGAGTCAGTTGCCAAGCAGCTGAATTTTGATCAGGTGACCGTGGGAACATTTCAAAGATCGTAATTGTGAAAAATGACCCGAGTCACTTTTTTCAGTGTTGTTGTAACTTTGAATGGTGACTAAATGAACTGTTGTAAGTTGAGGACTACCGGTAAAGAGACCTTATAGGTAGTTCTCAAGTTACAACCACAACTGAGACCAGAATTTCCACTGTTAAGAAGGGTGGCTGCTAAGTGACTCACACTCAATTTTGCAACTTTTTTTTTTGCCACAGGTGTTAAGCAAATCACTGCAGTTGTTAAGGGAATCGTGGGGTCGTTAAATGAGTCTGGCTTCTCTCATTTGTTTTGCTGGTCAAAAGTCAGCTGAGAAAGTCGCACAGAGTGATCACATGACCCTGGGACGCTGCAAACGTCGCAAACAGACGCCAGTTGTCAGCGCTTGAATTTGATCCTGCAACCTTGGGGATTGCTGTAATGGTCATAAGTACGAGGACCAGTCTTAAGTCACTTTTTCCAGGGCTCTTGTAACTTTGAAAGTTCACTGAAGAAATGGTTGTTAAGTCAAGGACTACCTCTATACAAGGTTTGAAAGAATACATGGCACATTTTTTAACAGGCTTGGGTGTAACTTATTCCTCTTCAGTCATATATTTAATATCTTTCCTTTTCACTTCCATTATATCTTTTAAAGGCTTGTTTTTATTACCTCAGCATTGACATCTAGCCTGAAGCCAGCTTCTCTTATCCTAGGAATGGTTAATTGCCAGACAAAGATGGGAATGAGATACTTACACAGGGGGAGCGATTTTGGAAAATAATAGATTTTTTTAGTGACAAATAATTTTCAACAATGTGTTACGCTGTGGGAGTGCCACTTTGGGAAATAATATAATGTTTCCATTTTTAAAAAATGAATATAACCATCTCCCTCAGTTGTATTTCTAGTCTTAAATATGATTTTTTTTAGTTCAGGTAGTCCTTGACATACAACCGGTCACTTTGTGACTGTTCAAAGTTACAACAGACCCACCCTGGGGCTACACACAATCCATATTTGAAGTTTTGGCAGCTGAGCCTCCCCACACGCATGGTCACAGGACTGCATTTTGGGTACTTGGCAAGCGGCCTCCATTTACAGCTGTTTGAGGTATCCTGTGGTCACGTGATCACGTTTTATGATGGTTTGCTGAAAACTGGCATTTATTTCTCTTTTTCAGCAAGACCAGCCTGTAAATAACCATTGGTTTGCTTAACGACTATGATGTTTATTTAATGACCACCACAAAAGAGATCATAAAGTTTGCTTGGTCACATAGGTGACCAGGTTCACAACCATCACAACTTAATGAATGTTTAAAATGTGCATAAAACCAGGTTTCATTACGGTCATAATTCGAGGACTACCTGTAGAAATAGAGGAGTTTTATAAGTAAAATGCAGGGATAAGAGTGAGAAACAGGTGTTCATGCGGCGAGTCTTTCAGTGAAAGACTCGGTGGCATTTGCACAGCTGGGTAATCTTGGTTAACTGTGGTGCCAACCCAGAACGTGGCTTAATTCACTGAGCAGCTCAAAAAGATGAGTCAATGCAGCCATCAGGCTTACCAAAGAATTTATTAGAGTTTGTGACATAATGGATTATTCTGGTTTGCTGACGGTCTTTGAAATTCTTGTTCAGGTCTTTAAAATTTGAATGATTTTGGTAGATACAAAAATTGGTTGTGGGTGTGTTACGAATGTTGCATTTGAAAAGCTGTGGTGAAAATGATAGCCTTGCTTTCCAAATGTTAATTTTGCCCCAAAGAAGGGGAAAAATTAATTATTTCAACTATTTTCTCTGAAAACAGGATGATGGGAAAAAGGAAAGCTTCAGTCTGAGACTAGCTGAGCCCTTTTGAGATGCTTTGGACAATACAGAATTTAGGGTATTTTGACTTTTTGGGAAATATTAATCTTGTCAGGATGAAATTGTGTTCCACAGTATATTTAACTGCAGTTGTTTGGAAAGACAGAAAGGAAGGTTGACTGTAATGGAGTAAGCAATTGTACAGGTAGTGCTTGACTTACGACCGTAATTGAACATGGAATTATGTTGCGGTCATTAAACAGTTCACCATGTGACCATATTATGACTTTTTACATGGTGGTCATTAAGTGAACACTGTAGTTAAGCAAATCCATTTTATTCAAAAATAGGTGTTTTTTGCCAGAAATTATACAAAAACATCAGAAACTGGCAAAAAACATTAAAAAATTATGGTAATATGACCGCAGAATGCTGCAAATGAGCTGATTACCAAGCAACTTCAAAATTGGGCGGTAAGAAGTACTTTTGTTGTGGAGATCTGTCGTAACTTTTAAGCATCACTAACTGGCTGTAAGTTGAGGACTATCTGCATTGCCACTTATGACCATAATTGAGCCCAAAATTTCTGTTGCTATGTGAGACATTTGTTAAGTGAGTTTTGCCTCATTTTATGACCTTTCCTGCCACAGTTGTTAGCTGAACAGCTGCAGTTGTTATGTCAGTCACACGTTGAATCTGGCTTCCCCATTGAGTTTGCTTCTCAGAAGGTCTCAAAGAGGATCATGTGAATCTGAGACATGATTGCAGCCGTCATAAATAAAGTTTATAAGTCGGTTGCCAGGTGCCTGGATTTTGATCACGTTACCACAGGAAAGCTGCAACAGTCGTAAATGTGAAAAATGGTCCTAAGGCCTTTTTTCAGTGCTGTTGTAACAGTCATTAAATGAACAGTTGTAAGTTGAGGACTACCTGTATGCCTCTCAAACACTGCAGTGTGTAAAAAAATTCTTTATTTCCAAACCACAGACCCTTTCTCTGATGAAGATTGCCAAACCTTTATAATAAAATAAACCTTTATAATATTATAATCTTTATAATAATATATAATCTTACAGTATAATATAGCATTCTCTATAATAGTTATAATTTTATTTGATTGCTTCTCATTTCCTAAATAGATCTATCTGAACTATTTCTTCTCTTTTCTCAATATTCATCCATTCCCGACGGGCTTCAGAAAGTTTGTCCAGACTGAGAAGCTAAGCAGGCTCATCTCTGACTAACATTTGGATGGGAGATTTGCTGAGGGTGTCTGGGACTTAAAGATAAGCTGGGATCTTATTCACTTAGAAAACAATTGCAATGTGGAAATTGATTTCATTCTGCTTAAACTCATTTGGCTTTCTTAGCAGTCTAATCTCTTGAGCTATCAGAAGAAAAGAAAACCATGCAACAGTGCTTCTTAGGCTATTTTGATTAGCAATCCATATATTTAATTAGGAAAACACAGGTGTATAGCATGGGGAACTGACTGGATTGGGAAGAATACTAGTGAAAAGGATCCTCGGAAGGCAGTTCATCAGGCCTTGAATGGCAGCCTGCAGGATGATGGGTCAGCCATAAAGAGAGATGCAGGTTAGGAGTCCTCAATGGAACCACCACTTCCAAGTCTTTGGAAGAATTAGTGGTATCCTTCTGTATTTGGCCAAGCTCTGCTCCAACAGCCTTTCAAGAGGCATTTGAAGGGAGCCCTATGTCCTTTGAGCTTCTGCAAGGGTAAGGAATTACAAGTAGTCCTCATTGTATAACCGCAACTGAGCCCAACATTTCTGGAGCTAAGCAAGACAATTGTGAGGTCAAATTTGCTCCTTTCTTGCCACAGTTGTTAAACAAGAGGGTAAGTTTCTCTGGCTTCCCCATTGACTTTGCTTGTCAAAAGATCACAAAAGGAGATCATGTGACTCCGGTCATAAATACATGCCAGTTGCCAAGCACCCAAATGTTGATCCTGTGACCATGGGGATGCTGCAATGGTTGTAAGTGTGAAAAACGGTCACAATTCACTTTTTTCACTGCCATTGTAACTTCTGATGGTCATTAAATAAATGGTTGCAAGTCGAGGACCTCACCTATCCCATCCCTTTTGGCTCTGCTCACTCTGGATATCTCGAGGTCTGACCAAATGGGGTTGTCAGAAAGTGCCATCTGTGAATGGTGCTTTAGCAACATGATCAGGTCTCTTTAAGCATAACTTTATTGAGTACATCATTTTGGCACACATGAGTTTGACTGTAAAGTCCATTGCAATCTCTTCCCAGGGCCGGGTTGGCTCCACCACTTTGAACAGCAAGCCTGGGCTCTTCCCTGGTCTCCTTTTCACACACTGCACAATTTTTCACATAGCTCTCCATGTCTTTCTTCATCCTTGGTCACCAGAACAGTCTCTTAACCAAATGCAAAGTCTTTAAAAACCTGAAGTGGCCAGCTTGTTTGGTGTCATGGCTCCATTGCAGGACTTGGACTTGTAGGTTTTCAGGAACATACAGCTTGTCCCACTTCCATGCTAGCCCTGCTCTCAACATTAGTTTACTCCCATGGGCTCCGAACCAGGTATTAGACTGTAATTTCTTTTTCATCTGTCAAGTCAGTTCACCACTGGGGTCTGGCAACTTCTTCCTTGCCTGTTGCCTTGTGGTCACTTGGGATGCTCGCTGCTTTGAGGGGATGATTGCATTTACAACATTTTCTCAGTTACTTTTGTACTGCAGCATGGAGCATAGGCTAGAAAGTTTCCCTCCCGCCGACGTGTACTTCAATTTGAAGTCAAATCTATTAAAGTACTGTGCCCAAACTCACCAAGACTGAGAGGTGCTGGGCAGTGTGGGAGAAGAAAGCTTTCACTGTGAGGTGGGCATTACTAACTTGGTGGCAGTTCCTTGAGGAAGTAAAGTGCCTTTCGAGGTGTGGACTCACCATAAAAGTTTGGAAGTGCTGAGAACTGCCCAAAAGCTCTCCCTGAAAGAGTTTTCTGCAAGTATAAGCAAGCACATGGCTGCAACTTTCCCTCTTTGTTTTTCTGGAGGAGCACAATCCCCACAGCCACATCACTGGCTTCAGGATGGATGACGAAGGGCTCCTTGGGGTTAGGGTGTTTTAGGACTGTCTCCTTTACAAACCATCTTTTCAGTTCCTCAAAAGCTTCTTGTCACTCCATCATCCAGTTTAGTGGCTGACTTGGTCAGGCTTTCCTCCCCCTTTATGAAGGAGGGGATACATTGCTTATAAAAGTTTGCAAACCCCAGGAAGTTCTGTAGCTGCTTCCAGGTCCAAGGGACTTGCCAATCTAATATAGCTTTCACTTTCCCCGGGATCAGTTCTATTCCATCGTGCAATACTTGACAGCCCAGGTAGTCCAGGCTGGTCTTGTGGAACACACATTTTGGTAGTTTGGCAAGCAGGTATACTCTCAAGAGCACTAATTTGGTGCACTAATTTTATGTGCTCCTCCATTGTTTCCTTGTAAATGAAGATGTCATCAAGGTACACTAGGACCCCTTTGTACTAGTGGACATGTAGTACCTCATTAATTAGCTGCATGAATACTGCTGGAACTTCCTGGAGCCAAATGGCATTACTTTAAAGTGGTAGCTTCCTAATGGGCAGTTGAAGGCTGTTTCCCACTCGTCGCCCTCTTTGCTTATCAATCTGTAGCACACCTCTCTCAAGTCTAGTTTTGTAAAGATCTTCCCCTTGGCCAAGTGGCCCAACATGTCCTTCATAAGAGAAAGGGGGTACATGTTCTCCATGCACACCCCATTTATTCCTCTAAAGTCCATGCATAGCCTCAATGACCCATCCTTCTTCCCCTTAAATAGCACCTGGGCTGGCACATGGGATTTGGCTGGCTGAATGAAACCCTAGGCTAGGTTTTTGTCAATGTAATTCCTTAATTCCTCAATCTCTTTTGGGGTCATGGAGTACAACTTTGCCTTGGTGAGTTTCACTCCCAGCAAGATCTCAATGGTGCAGTCAATGGGGCGTTGGGGTGGTGGTGGTAGGTAGGATGTCACATTCCTTCTCGCTGAATGCATCTTGAAGGTCTCTATACTCTTTGGGGATGGGCAGAGTCCCTGGTGGTTTCTCAGAGGCAGCCTTTATGTGCTCAGGCTCCCCCTCCCCAACCCTCCATCGCTTCGACTTTCCACTAGGTTTCCTTGCTGAAAGGGGGGGCAGGGTCACCCACCTCTCCTCTTTTCACCACCATATGGTAGGGGACCACTTCTCTAACCAGGACAACCCTGGTATTTCTGCCTCCATTATCTTTGGTGCCATCATGAACCGGATGGTCTCTTGGTGTTGCCCTATCCCTAACTGCACAGGCTCTGTTAGGTGCGTTGCTGGGGATCTCCCTATCAGCAAGCCATCCACCTGCTCAAATTTCATAGACTGGGATAGCCTCTTCACTTGTATCCCCACCTTCAGCACTGTCTGCAGACTCATTAAACACTGGGTGCAACCTGTGTCTATAAGCACTTTAAACTCTTCCCGGGCTCCTGACTTTGGTGCCATGAAGGCCCCGTTTACCATCAGGTTGTTTTCTCCTTCGTCTTCACCCTTGTAGAGGCTCGGCTGCTGTTCCTCCTCAGCCGGAGTTTCCTCCCCTTCACTGCTGGGGGAGGAGGCGTCTACAACTTGGCGTGCCACATTCGACTTCTCTTGCCCCTTCTGTGACTTCTTTGGCTTGACTGGGGCAGGAGCTCTCACTGTGGTTTGAGGAGCAGGTATTGGGCACTCAACTGCTCTGTGGCCCTGCTGGCCCCACTGGAAGCACAAGCCAGCTTCACGCCTCAGGGTTCCTGAGGAGACGGCCACTGGTGCGGGTGTTGGTCTCCTTCCACTCTTGGCTCCTCTTTGGTTTGGCTTCTTGAATTCTCCTATATCTAAGTCCACCACTGTTGCCATCCAGTACCAGTCATAGATCCGGTCAGGTATTCCCCAGGACAAGCAGGTGTGGAACAACTCCCGATTCAAGTCATCTCTAAAATGGTAGACCAGCAGCTGCTCTGGCCAGTGTCTTAGCTTGCCTGTGACTCTCCAGAACTCATGGATGTAGTCTGCCACCAGTCAGTTCCCTTGTCTGAGGTCTCGTGTCTCCAACTCAGCTTTCTGGAGTTGGGTCTCATCTTCGAACTTGGCTCTAAACTCCAACAGGAAAACATCGATGTTTCCCAGTTCCGACATCTCTTTGTCATGGAGACCTGTCTGCTGCTTTCCCTTCAAGGTTGGCTATGATGGCATTCTCCATTACCACCTCATCAGGGTAGGTTAGGGCATACCTGCTAAGTGCGCTCACGCCTGGTTCAGGAAGAAAGCCAGCTTCTCTGGACTCTGTGGCCTTTATCGGCGGAGGATTCATGGGGGGAGGTGAAAGCCCCCAATATCCAGGAAACCAGCCAGGCCCAGAAGGACCATAGTTGGGCATAGCCCACCCTGGCTGGGGTGGTGGCTAACTGGCAGCATCTGCAGGTAAGCTTGCATCTTGGTGGTATCTTGCAGAGTTGAGGCTCTGGGAGTGGCTGGATGTCCCTTCTGCAGCAGTCAGGCTAGGATTATGATGTGGGGGTGACGAGGCTGGCAAGACTGTGATCTTGGCCAATGGCTCCATCCTCCACACTGGTTCCTCTCTGTTCACTTCCAGGTGGAGAAACTTCTCCCAAAGCTGCTCCAACAACAGGCTGCAGCAGTCAGTCAGGAATCTCTACTTCAGAGTCTCGTTCCACTCCACTGCTCTCCTTGCTCTCCACTTCGGTACTTGGATGAACAAAGTCCGAGGGATAATCAATGGGAACTTGGCCTGGGATGCTTTTGGTGCTCTCTTCCACCAGACCTCCTCTTTTTCCTAGTAGAGGTCTCCAGTTGTCATTCTTCCTACTTCTTACTGCACCACCTGTTGCTCAACCTTCTCTGCTTGGGTTTTAGGGCAGCCTGCCATTGCCTGGGCTCCGAAATCATTTTTGGCCACTCTTGGGACTTCCTTCATTGAGCCCACTCTGGGCTTTGCTGCTGGTTCTCTATTGTGCTCCATCTCAGTGTTCTTCCCTGAGTCTTTGCAGTCCTCCCGAAGGTGACTAGATAGGCTGCCATGGCTCAGGACCTCAAAGAGGTTACTTGGTAGTTAAAGTTCAAAAAGTGAGAGTTGGTTTAATGTCAAGGTTCTGACTGACGAACTCAATCAAGCCAGCAAATTGAGACAATCAGATCTTTTTTAGCATAACTTTATTGAATACATCATTTCGGCATGCATGAAGAAAAACCAGCTCTAGCTAGTTCCAGTGGTTTCACCTAATTAAAGAATGAATTCTTTCCTTTCTCCTTCAGCCAGGTCACATTGTCCAATTAGGTGTTCTGATGTCTCTATGGCAACTCCTTCAGGCCCTTGCCAAACATCTGTCAAGTTGACCTTGGTTCCCACAGAATGCTTTTTTGTTGCCCTCTGGGACTAACATTCCAAACCTTTCCCTCCCCCCATAGTCTGTGGCAAGCTGAGAAATGAAAGATGGCTGCGACAGTATAAGCACATTTTGAAGTTGACACTGTGGAAGAAAAAGAAGAAGAAGGGGAAGAGGAAGAGGAGGAGGAGGAAGAGGAAGTTGTTCTCTGTTTTCTATTTTGTTGTTTTCCTCATCATCAAAACCACAAACCATACATTCATATTTTTCTGTTTCCTGCAAAAAATATACAAGGGGTTTTTAGTCAGCTATGAATCTAGATATTGTAAATAGGGAAGTAAAGTTAGCCATTTCTGCCTTTTCTATCAGGTTTGCCAACCATTAGTATAAAAGCAATTTGGAAAGGCAAAGAATTAGTAAAGATGGCAGGCGAGCTCCTCTTCATTGAATGGGTCTCTGAGGCTAGAGAGCCCTCCATGATTTAACCCTGATTCCTGCTCTTCTTATGAGATTTAATTCCTGCTAAGAGGGGTGCTCCAATTTTGTAAGAAGATAAAGTGAGGTTGAACATCAAGAAACCATAGCAGGATCCAATGGTTTTAGGCAATTTTTATGCAGTTCCCAATTTTTCATTTTGGGATAAAATTGTGGAAAAAGCAATAGAAGAAACAGATTAAATGGATTCCTTTTAGTTGAGTTTAAGGTCTAGGAACAATAGGGATTGACCACAGTTGATGATCACCACTGTTGGAGTTGAGATGGGAGTGGTATGATTGTCCTTGATCTCTCAGTCTTTTGACAGTCTCAATCATTGCATCCTTTTGGGCCAGCCACAAAGCTTGAGTGTGGGAGGTATATGTCCAAATAATAAATAAATAAACAACTTTGGTCTAATCTGAGAAAGGTTAAGAAATTGTGAGAGCACAATTTCTGCAAACATTTGGTAGAACATTTTGAATGAATGAATGAATGCTTGCAACATATTTAATTCCCATTCTGAATTAAAAAGAGAAAATTGCTGTATTCATGTAACCTGCTGTGCCCTGGGCAATAAATTATTAGTACAGAGATGGCCTTAAGAAAGGAATGTTCACACTGAAATGAATCCTAATTTATTCAATGGGACATTGGATAAACATGTGATCGAGGCCGTGCTGAATTCAGACATTTTTCATTCCTGCCAGCAATCCATTGGCTAGATGTGACTTGGATACAAGTACAAATTATTCCTGTTTGATTTCATTGAATGGGCAAAGGCCAGGGACTAAAAGTAAAGTCTTTTTCAAATTGACATTGATTCCTGTTTACTATATGGATTTTTCTGTACTCTTTTCTTGGCAAAAATGTAAAAGTAACTAATCATGGCTTTCTTCAAGAAAGCATTTCTGTTTTACTAGCTGAGAACTCAAGGAGTTTGTGATGGCCTCCCACCTTAATACTGATCAGACTATTCTAGACTTGGAAAGCTTTTTAATCAACCAAAAAGCAAAGATGTAACATTTCTGAATTTATATATTTTTTCTCAAATTATTCTCTGCTTTAGCAATATTTTCTGGAAGGCAGTAATCATATAGCAAGTATAGACCAGAGATGGATTGCCAAGAACTTCCTAATTCATACATCTATGAATCTTCATAGATGCTGGTTCTTAGCTGCCAAGTCTATGCTCAAGTTAGGAATAACTTTTATGTCCAGTGGTAAAAATACTTCTATAATTTAAAATTTGAACAGTTGAGAAAATTGAAAATATTTACCATGTTGCTTTGTTTACTTGCTTTTGGGGATGTGAACCTATAGATCAATACCACCTGTCAGGAGCAAAGGATCATGAAGTTGCAGTTCAGAAGATTTATTTCTCAAGCCTATACACAAGAATCTAGTCAACTAAGGTTCCATACTAAATTAACGGTCAACAGAATTAAAGAAGGGTTGGACTTAGACCATTTGTGGGAATATAAGGACTCTTAGCTGATTACTCACTTAACTCTGTCCTGCAGCTCTGCCTGCTTCTCTCAAAGAGTACCCACCTCCTGGATCTTTACAGCCCAGTAGAAAACAGAAACAAATTTACTCATCACTAAATTAGGATGAAGGACCAAACATTTCTTTTTCTTTTCAAAATAAATATTGGGGCCTCAGAGCAGGAGAAATATTTTCTCTTCTTTTATTGTTCTATTGCATCCTTTACATTAATTGAAACAGATAATCTTACTTTTTTATTTCATCAATTTTAGAAACCATTTGGGGGAATAAAACTGGGAAGGAATAATTGAACATTTTTCTTTATCATCCATGGGCTTATTTAAAACTATTTAGCAATATTTCACAATCTGCTTTATCCTAATTTTTCAGGGTCTTGGGGCAAATAGAGATTAGAAAACGGAATCTCCTTTTCTCCCCCCACCCGTTTCTTTTTCCTAGCCTTCTTATCTCTACCTATGTAAGAATATTCTTGGAATCTGGAAAGAAAAGGGGGTGGTTTAAAACATGGCAAATGAGGAACAGATGGTTATTTCAGTCTTATCTATTAAGTACGGCTTCTGTCTTGATATGGAATTGATGAAAAGGAAATTCAAGCAATTTGCAGAGTCCCTACATTAATGTAGTCTTCAGTTAAGAGGGATTGGAACATACTTATCTAGTTTCCAAGATTCAGCAAACTTGCCTTCTTTTCATGGCTATAATTTGATGGAGGAATTGTTTGCTATTGTTCAGTTATCAAGTTGTGTTCAATTCTTGGTGACCCCATAGACCATAGCACCCCCAGTCCTCTGTCCTCCACTGTTTCCCAGACTTGGCCCAAATTCATGTTTTGGGTTGTGTTGATGAGACTATCTAAACATCTCATCTTCTGCCATCCCCTTCTCTTTTTTACCTTCCATCTTTCCCAACATCAGGGTGTTCTCCAAGGAGCCATCTCTTCTCATCAGTTGGCCAAAGTGTTTGGGCTTCAGCTTCAGCACCTGTCCTTCCAGAGAACAGTCAGGGTTGATTTCCTTTAGGGTTGACTGATTGGATCTCCTTGCAATCCAAGGGACTCTCAAGCGACTCAGTCTAAATCTTGGATTTTGGGCTGCCTGCTCCTTTTAGAAGTCTGACAGGCTTGGAGAAAAAACTAATCCTGCAGAAGTTAAATAGGTTTGTGGTGGTCCACAAGTAGAAGAGAACCCTGGAAAGTATGTCAGGTAATTTCTCTACTCTTCAATCATATAACCTTGGTGGGGAAGTTTGTAAAGGAGACAGTCAGTGAAAAGGAGAAAGGACATCTTTCTGCCAAAAAACGTAGTAGTTTTGTAAATCTCCAGGGAGTTTCATTTTGGAAATTAAATGTTGGTGCTACTTGAGATAAAAATGCTTTTCTTCTCCTTTCCTTGGATTGCTGTAGTGTGTAAAACATAAGTGAAAAACTAGAAAAATAAGAGATTCTCCCTTGTAAGGCTGAGATAGGCCAGGAATGGGTTGCTCAGTGTCCTAGCTGACTCAGTCCTCAGCCAGAACGGATGTAGTTGACTGCTTCTCCTCCTTTGCTTTGCAAAGGCAACCTCAGAACAACAAGAAAAAAACTTTAAAAATCACAGCTCCGATCATCAGTTGTTTTACAGAGCCACGAAACATCTGATTGCTGCTCTGGCAGTCCGGAGCAGCCAGCAAAGGCCGTGGGGGTCTTTTACAGGTCTCTGCAGTGAAGAAGAGGCTGCATGGTCAGGCAGCCATTTTAAATCAGCGGGCAGCATCAGCCCACATTTCTGAAGGCCACGGAGCCATTTTTGGGTCTCTGCGGTGAAGGAGGCTGTGTGGCAAGCGGCCAGCTCAAATTGCTGCTCCAGCATACTGGAGCACAGGAAAAGGCCGCGGAGCCAGTTTCGGACCTCCATGATGAAGCAGAGGACCGTGTGGCCGGTGGCCATCTTGAATTCGGTGGGAGGTGTTGGTCCACTTCTCCAGGCAACTCCAGTGCCCAGAAAGAGGACCAGAGCTGGGCCATTGGCCTCTGGTAGCTGCTGGACCCTGAAAATTGTGAAGGTGAGATGCTTAGTTCTGGTGAGGGACCTGGTCCCCTTCTCCGAAGTAGACCAGTCCCTACAGGCTTCAGGCCCTCTGAGACTATTGAAACAGATATTCTAGTAAACATGCATGTTTTGATAGATGGAGCTATCAGGAAGGGAATTGCTGAAGGCATTCAAAGATTTGTGCATCACTCTTCAGAAGCTTCAGAGGTTTGTGTGCTTCCATCTAGAGAACAGGTGCTCATCTTTCTGAAAGGGGTTGTTTCTCACAGGAATGGGAATCTCCAACTCCTTCAGTTTATGCTCCTTCAGTTTACGCTTTTTCCTCCTTGGTAGGGGAAGCAGATAAACATGAGTCTGACCTCTCGGAAGACGAAGGTCTGGCTCCTGAGATTCCTGCCCTTTCAGGCCTATTTTACCTGAAATCTGTTTAAGTCCTTGCTTTTCAAAGCCAGGAATACAGCAAATCTGGGGAAGATGCAGAAGATGAAGATCCCGGCAGTCAGCCTCCTATGGAATCTAACACTCTCTTTGATGAACCTACCATTAGGAAGGAAGTGGTACCATCCCCCAAACTCTTTCTCAAGGTGATAAGCAGCTAGATACTCCTGCTTCCTGGCCTCTGACTATCTACCTCTGACTGTAGATTTTTTAATATGGGTTTGGAACTCACCAAGAGCTTCCAGGTCCCCATAGTAGATGCCTCTGTAGCAGCCTTGGCTTCCACTTCATCTGCACCTTCTGATCCAGAAGTTCTCAAGGCTGATGAGAAGAGAATTGAGCAGTGATTGCAAAGGGCCCATCAGACAGCTGCTTGGGCCATAAAGACATCCACTGTTGCTTCCTTTTTTTTTTACCAGGGGCTCTCTTAGATGGTTGAGACAACTACAAGACAGGCTTCCTGTTTCTGATATCAGAGCACATCAAGATATTAACAAGTTAGTTGCGGCTGCTGAGTTCACAATGGATGCCACCCTGCATGGAACCAGGTTTGCTACTAAGGCCATTGCTGCTTTCTCTACCAGCTAGACGTATGTGATGGCTTTGAAATTGGCAGGCGGATGGCAGGAGGAAATGGAAGCTGGCTTCGACTCCTGTCAGAGGAGACTGACTGTTTGGTGAAGCCTTAGATCTGTTCCTTGTGGAATCCAAGGACAAGAGGAAAATGCTCCCGGCACTCTACAAGAGGGCAAAGTCTCGTCCTGCTCCATACTATTGACACCCATCTTTCAGGGCGGAGCCAGGACCCAGCTTTCATCAGTCCCCCAAGACTCCTTGCCAATGCCCTGATCCACCTTCAGATCAAGCAGGCAAGGGCAAACAGCAATGTTCGGGCAAGTGGCCCTTTCGAGGAGGAGGAAGTCAGCCATTCTGTCGCCAACGCTGACTGCATTCACAGTTCCCCCATCGGTTGTCATTTAGCCATGTTTGCAGATGGATGGGTGACATTACATCAGATGCCTGGGTATTAAATACTGTGAGGTCAGGCCTTTCCTTGGAATTCTTCTCCACTCCCCCTCGGTTTTTCATCTCCTGTCCTGTTTCAAGGGACAATATGAGAAGGGTACTTACGGAATCAGCCATCCAGCATTTGCTGGATCTAAGGGCCATCCTAAAGGTTCCCATAGACCAACAAGGAAGGGGTTTTTATTCTAGACTTTTTGTAATCTCCAAGGCCTCGGGGGGTGGGGTGGAGGGCAATTCTAGATTTAAATTCTAGATTTCAATAAATATCCCATTTATCGATGTTTTAAAATGCATTCCCTCCAGACTGTTCTGGAGACCATCAGGCAGGGTGACTTCCTCACTTCTATTGATTTGACTGAAGCTTATCTCCATATTCCCATCTGTCATTCCCATAGGTGTTATCTGTGTTTTTGTTATAAGGGGTGTCATTTCTAATAGGGCTCTCCCATTTGGTTTATCATCTGCCCCCAAAGTGTTTACAAAGGTGTTGGCTACCTTGGCAATGCACCTGTGTACTGTCTCGGTGTGTCTGCAGTGTTATTTAGATGATATATTAATCTTATCCACCTCTCTTCAAGGGGCAAGGAGGGACTTGCAGACTACTATTGCGGTGCTGCAAGATCTTGGATTTTCAATAAATGTTAAAAAGAGTCAATTTACTCCCTCCAATCGTTTGCTTCATTTGGGAGCTACTATTGACACTATGTCCTGTCAAGTTTTTCTTTCCCAGGAATGGCAAGACAGCTTGCAGGCTTTAGCTACCCATATAGGGTTCCACCCCATAAGCCCACCTCTCTCAACTATTGGGTAAGATGGTGTCTTGCATAGGCATCATACCCTGGGCCAGACTCCATTCCAGAACTCTCCAGTGGTTCCTCTTACCTCATCAAAAGTTAGGCAAGAGCCATCCCTTGACTAAGGTCAAGGTGTCTCAGTCCTTTCAATGGTGGCTATCCCGGGCCATGTCCAGGGCTCTGTCTTTCAAGGAGGATGACAGAATCATCCTCACCACTGATGCCAGTTTATCAGGTTGGGGCGCTCACTTGTCTTCCCATATGGCTCAGGGCATGTGGTCAATAGAGGAACAGGTGCATAAAATTAATAGGCTGGAACTCAGAACTGTTCGCCTGGCTCTCAGGAAATTCAGTCAATATGTATTTGGTACACGTGTCCTTGTCATGATGGACAATGTGGCTACCAAAGCCCACATCAACAGGCAGTAAGGTACCAGATCCTGATCCCTCATGTCAGAAGCTGAGGCTTTCGGTAGATGGGCAGAAAGACACCTCCTGTCCATCCGGGCTGAACATATTTTAGGCAGTGAAAACGTGCAGGCAGACTGGCTAAGCAGAGCCACCATTGACCATGCTGAATGGAGACTGCATCCTTCCCTTTTTCTCCAAATAACTCAGAGATTCGGCCTTCCTGTGGTGGATTTGTTTGCCACCCCAGTAAATACACAGTTGCCAAGATATTTTACTAGGTTTGTTACCCCAGGAGCTAAAGGGACCAATGCTCTCCACAGCAGATGGCCCCAGGGACTGTTGTATGCCTTTCCTACCCGCCTCTGCTGTTGGCTGTGGTGCGTAAGATACTGACAGAAGAGGCGAAGATTATCCTAGTGGCTCCTTATTGGCCTCACGCCCTTGGTTTGCGGACTTGGTGAACCTACAGGTGAAACTCAAAAAATTAGAATATTGTGCAAAAGTTCATTTATTTCAGTAATGCAACTTAAAAGGTGAACCTAATATGTGAGATAGACTCATTACATGCAAAGCAAGGTAGTTCAAGCCATGATGTGTCATAATTGAGATGATTATGGCTTACAGCTCATGAAAACCCCAAATCCACAATCTCAGAAAATTAGAATATTGTGAAAAGATTCAATATTCTAGGCTCAAAGTGTCCCACTCTAATCAGCTAATTAAGCCATAACACCTGCAAAGAGTTCCTGAGCCTTTAAATGGTCTCTCAGTCAGGTTCAGTAGGAATCACAATCATGGGAAAGACTGCTGACCTGACAGTTGTGCAGAAAACCATCATTGACACCCTCCATAAGGAGGGAAAGCCTCAAAAGGTAATGGCAAACAAAGTTGGATCTTCCCAAAGTGCTGTATCAAAGCACATGAATAGAAAGTTATGTGGAAGGGAAAAGTGTGGAAGAAAAATGTGCACAAGCAGCAGGGATGACCGCAGCCTGGAGAGGATTGTCAGGAAAAGTCCATTCAAAAGTGTTGGGGGCTTTCACAAGGAGTGGACTGAGGCTGGAGTCAGTGCATCAAGAGCCACCACACACAGACGGATCCTGGACATGAGCTTCAAATGTCGTATGCCTCTTGTCAAGCCACTCCTGAACAACACACAATGTCAGAAGCGTCTTACATGGGCTAAAGAAAAACAGAACTGGTCTGTTGCTCAGGGGTCCAAAGTCCTCTTTTCTGATGAGAGCAACTTTTTCATCTTATTTGGAAACTAAGGACCCAGAGTCTGGAGAAAGAATGGAGAGTCACACACTGCAAGATGCTTGAAGTCCCGTGTGAAGTTTCCACAGTCTGTGTTGATTTGGGGAGCCATGTCATCTGCTGGTGTTGGTCCACTGTGTTTCATTTAGTCCAGGGTCAACGCAGCCATCTACCGGGGGATTTTGGAGCACTTCATGCTTCCTTCCACAGATGAGCTTTATGGGGATGCTGACTTCATTTTCCAGCAGGACATAGCATCTGCCCACACTGCCAAAAGCACCAAAACCTGGTTCAGTGACCGTGGGATTACTGTGCTTGATTGGCCAGCAAACTCGCCTGACCTGAACCCCATAGAGAATCTATGGGTATTACCAAGAGAAAGATGAGAGACATGAGACCGAACAATGCAGAAGAGCTGAAGGCCGCTATTGAAGCATCCTGGTCTTCCATAACATCTCAGCAGTGCCACAGGCTGATAGCTTCCATGCCATGCTGCATTGAGGCAGTCATTGCTGCAAAAGGGGCCCAAACCAAGTACTGAGTACATATGCATGCTTATACGTTTCAGAGGTCCGATATTATTCTATGTACAATCCTTGTTTTATTGATTGCATGTAATATTCTATTTTTCTGAGATTGTGGATTTGGGGTTTTCATGAGCTGTAAGCCATAATCATCTCAATTATGACAAATCACGGCTTGAACTATCTTGCTTTGCATGTAATGAGTCATCTCATATATTAGTTTCACCTTTTAAGTTGCATTACTGCAATAAATGATATTTTGCACGATATTCTAATTTTTCAAGTTTCACCTGTATCAGTAGATCATCCTTGACGGATTCCTAAGGAAGATGTCTCTCTCCTCCAGGAGTCTTTGAAACATCCAGAGTCCCAGTAGCTACAGCTGACAACTTGGCGATTGAGTGGAGCGTGTTAAAATGCACCCAATTATCCAACAGCGTTATCAAGACCATTCGGGCCTCCAGGAGACTTTCCACAATCTGCATCTATGATGCTACTTGGCAAGCTTTTTCTCTTTGGGGCTCTAAGTCAAAGATTCAGCCTCTAGAGGCTTCAGTAGCACAGGTTTTGGAATTCTTACAGGCAGGTTTGGATAGAGGCCTTTCTCCCAACACTCTTCGTCATCAGGTGGCGGCCTTATCATCTGTGCTAACTTGCAGAAAGTTAGAATCATTGGTGCATCACCCTACCATCCACAGGTTCCTCAGAGGTGCTTCTAACTTTCGACCTCCGGTGGTCCACAGGTATCCTACGTGGGACCTGACAAAGGCTCCATTTGAACCTCTTAGATTGGCAAGTCTCCTGACAGTTAAGGTATCATTCTTGGTTGCTATCACTTCAGCCAGGAAAGTGTCTGAGTTGGTGGCTCTTTCAGTGCATCCAGACCTCTGCATTTTCCAGACTCACCGGGTGGTTTTGAGGCTGGACCTGGCCTTCATTCCAAAAGTCAATACCTCTCCTATGAGCTGCTCCGAGCATCCAGTAGTGGGAGGTGCTTCAGTCTCTGCATTTGTAGGCTGAGCTTGAATTGAGGAACGCTCCTCCTCCTCCACATGACTCCACAGCGTTCCCCAGTTTTTGCTCAGCCTCGTGCGAGACAGGCTGCGTTTTGCATACCTCCTTTGGCCGAACAGGATTGTCCTAATCTCACTGTTTTCAAACAACTCTTTCTCAGGTTTGAATTGCTCATTTTCTCCTTAGCCTCTGGGCAATTGTTATCTTGGCAACCTTGCCACTAAGGGGAAGCGCAGTTTGCGCCCCCAAGGGAAGCGAAGGGAGGGTCAGTAGTGACTTGCACTACCTCCCATAGCCAAAAAAATCCCTTCTCTGCTCCTTTTGCTGCTGCTTCATTTCCTTTTCGCTCCGTTCACAGCGGCTTTCGTTTTATCGCTTTGTTTGAGTCGTATCGCTTTATTTCCCCCCCACCTTCGAACGCCGTTGTTATTTGCAAAGGAGAAAGGCTAATCTCTCCTTACCTGGCCGCCTCTGTAGCCAGAGCTTTGGCTTCGCTCTGCCAGGCGGTAAACGCCGCTGAGAGGCGCAACATGATAATGGACACTATTTCGGAAGTCTCCTCGTGGCGCGCGCCATTTTGTTCCTTCCTAAATTCTGTGCTGTGAGTGGAATTTTACTTCAAAGTAACAGGTCACCGCCTGGCTTTCTGAGTTATCACTTCTCATTGACTGAATTTTTACTTGTGATCAAAATTTTAAGATTTGTTGGCTCAACCCCACAGCTCCATTCCAGCGGCGCAGCAGCTGCACCCAGGCCTCGTGTCCGCCTGTGCAGAGAGGCTGCTGAAGGCCCAATTTAATCTCTACTCGGGCCTAGGCGTTTTGAAATTTGGCTGATTGGCTTGTTTTTCCCTTCTCTCTGGCAATCGAGCATTCAATAATCTATAGGCATAAATTTGTTATCATTTATCTGGCAGAATAATATTTTACATCACGAAAATATTATCACTGAGGTACGACTCAATTGTGCTGTATATAATTGCAGTTGTATATATTTATACATATATATATTTAAAAAAATAATAATTTTTTTTTTTATTGCAAAAGGGGGATGTTAAATATTGATCAGGGCTACCGTTCTTGCCTCAGATCGGACCCTGGGCATGCCAACAGCCTCTTGTTAATTTCTAGCCTATTGCTATTTTTTGCCATTTATACCCATCATTGAAATGGCAGACGGTAATTCCTCTAGAGGACCTTCCTTGAAGGCAAAAGCCAAAACCCATCACTTGCGCAAGCAGGCTAAGGAGACCTCCAAAGCAGCCCAGAGGGACGCCTTAAGGCGCCACAAGGCCCTGCAGAAAGAAATTGACAAACGAGCTAAGGAAGCACTCAAGGTGCCTCAGGTTCTTCCATCCTCCAGTCCCTCTACCTCTGCTCAACCCCCTCTCCCCTAGATATTTCCCTCTCATCCAGGCGCAGCTTGCCCTCACAGGAACAACAGGATCTGGTTCCTGGAACATCGGCTAGAAGGGCTCCAGAAGCCACCTTCACCCCATCAGCAGCTGGCCTCCGTCAAGAGGAGTCTCTCATTGAGGAGGTGCCAGAAAGAATAAGATCCTGGATGGAGCTGGCTATTCACCAAGGGATCGCAGCCATCCAACAAGCTACCAGGCCTACTCAGTATCCAGCGGTCTCTGACCAAGAATTGCACTCAGTAAGATCCCTGCCCAGGTCGGAACATCATCAGGTTCAGGTACCCTTGCCAAGGGAACCCCCCCTTCAAAGGCGGGAGGAGGAAGAGGGGAGGAAGAATTTGACCAGTTCATGGAACCAGACGAGCTTGATTTGGGGTCTATGCACTACAGCGAACCCCTATCAGAGGCTGACCCCCTAGAAGGCGAGATGTCCGAGGACGAGGGGCTCATCCCTGACCAGCCCACCTTTGCGGGCCTATTTAAACCACACCTATTTAAATCCTTATTATTCAAGGCCAAGAACATTTCAGGCCTAAGTAGGCAAGCTCCAACAGATCTCCCCGCTCCTTCAATGGAGGGGCCCGTGGATCTCATTTTTAACCAGCCCGTGGTAGAGGCTGAGGTTATCCCAGCCCCACCTATCTTTGCAGACCTAGTGCAAAAGCAACTGGGGTCTACAGTAGTGCCCCCAGCCCCCTCCAGCCACAACAAAAAATACTTTAATTTGGATCCGGAATTCTTAAATTTATTAAACACACCTGAGGTAGATGAGCCCATAGTGGGCCTGGCATCCTCCTCTACTCCGACTGATGCTCTGGAAGCCCTTAAGCCAGAGAAAAAGCGGGCCAAGCTGGCCCTGCGCAGGGCCCATCAGTCGGACGCATGGGCCATCAGATCAGCTACGGCCGCATCCTTCTTCACAAGGTCATCCATTCGATGGCTTCGTCAGCTCAAGCAACATGTCCCTCCATCCAACACCAGGGCACACCAGGACATTGCCAAGCTCACCGCTGCAACTGAGTTCTCTGCTGATGCCACTTATCATGCAGTTAAATTCTCTGCAAGGGCAATTATATCCCACGTTGCAGCCCGCCGTCTGCTCTGGCTCAGACACTGGCAAGCTGACTTTAAGAATAAAGCCAAACTGGCTTCTTCCCCCATAGTAGGAGACAAGTTGTTTGGCCCTTCCCTGGACCCCCTACTGATGGAGACCCGCAGTAAGAAAAAATTCCTTCCTTCCCTTACTCGAAGGTCAGACTCCAGATCTGCCCAGCCCTTTTGGAGGGGTTCCTTTCGGCCCTCCTATCAGGCCCCCTTCTCTCCCAGGTATCAGAGGCCCCCCTCGTTCAGGTCGGGTCAAACCCAGGATAGACCCGAGTTCGGAGACAGGAGCCGAAGGGGCAGTCAATATAAAAGGCCCTTTCGGGGAGCTGGAAGTAGGCCCTTCCGACATCCAAGATAGGTTAAGGGACACTCTCCCCATTGGTGGATGTCTTAAGTCCTTCACTAGTCAATGGGACTCCTCTACCTCCAATTCTTGGGTTAGGGACACCATTAGATTTGGGCTTGCCCTTGAGTTTCAATCCACTCCCCCAAATTTCTTTATGTCATCCCCCCTTTCCAGAGACCCGGTCAAGCAAAATCTAATGGATTCCGCTATCCAGCATCTCCTAAGCATAAAAGCCATCCAACCTGTACAGCCCGAGCACCGAGGGCGGGGTTTCTATTCTCACCTCTTTATTGTACCAAAACACTCGGGGTGGTGGTGGGGGTGGAAAGCAATTTTAGATTTAAAACGACTCAACCGCTTCCTGACATACCGCAAATTCAAAATGCATACCCTGAAGTCGATACTGCTGGGCATCAGACAAAGGGACGTGCTCACATCCATTGACTTGACGGAAGCATGTTTACACATTGCCATTCGGCCATCCCATTACAAATTCTTAAGTTTCTGCTACAATAATCAGCACTTTGAATACGTGGCCCTTCCCTTTGGACTGGCCTCCGCCCCCAGAACCTTCACCAAGGTCCTCGCAGCGTTAGCTGCCCACCTTAGGAACATTCCCATTCGTCTCCAATGTTACCTGGACGACATTTTAATCCTGTCCCCCTCTGCCCATCAAGCAGCGAGGGACACCCAGACCACGTTAACATCTCTCCAAGAACACAGTTTTCTCATCAATTGGAAAAAGAGCCAGCTATCCCCTTCTACTCGAATAACTCATTTAGGGGCAGTCATTGACACGGTGGAAGGCAAGGTCTACCTGTCTCCAGATAGACTCCTTAGTATTCAAAAATTGGTCAGGGAAATCAGGCACCGTAGGAGGGTACCCTTACTGGATTTGTCAAAATTACTAGGAAAAATGATATCATGCATTTCTATTGTTCCCTGGGCCCGTCTTCACACCAGATCCCTCCAGTGGTTCCTGCTCCTGTACCAGAGATCCGGCAGAAGCAATTCCAAACTCACGGTCAGGGTACCTCTCAAGGTCCTCACGTCCCTCCTCTGGTGGGCCAAACCGGCATCAACAAAGGCTGCTTCTTCAAGGATCCTCAAAGGCTGACTATCACCACAGATGCCAGCCTATACGGATGGGGCGCTCATGTCCAGTCACTCACATCGCAGGGCAGATGGTCTGCAGTAGAACAGGCATGCAGCACCAGCTGGCTGGAGCTTCGCGCCATGCACCTGGCCCTGCGCAGCTTTCTCCCCCAGGTACACGGGCAGCACATTCTCATTTTAACAGACAACGTGTCAGCCAAAGCACACATCAACAAACGGGGGCACACATTCTATACAATTAATGAGGGAAGCCGAGCACCTGTGTCGCTGGGCGGAGAACAATCTTCTGTCCATCAAGGCAGAGCACATCTTGGGCCTATCAAACACTCAAGCAGACTGGTTAAGCAGGGCCACTATAGACCAGTTAGAGTGGCGTCTCCACCCATCCCTGTTCAAAGAAGCAGCACGGATATTCGGTCAACCGGTGGTAGACCTATTTGCTTCCCCCCTCAATACCCAGCTCCCAAGATTCTTTTCAAGGTACCCATCCCAAGGGGTGGAGGATTACAATGCGCTCCGCTGCCCACGGCCAACCGGGCTCCTGTACGCATTTTCCCCTCTAGCACTGGTGCCCAGGGTTATTCAGAAATTGTTCCACGAGAAAGCGGAACTGCTCCTGGTGGCACCCCACTGGCCCAGATGGCCGTGGTTTGCAGACCTCTGTACTCTCTCGGTGGCCCCCCCTGGAGGATTCCACCAGACAGGATCTCCCTATCTCAGGGGCCACTCCTACACCCGGACCCTCAATGGTTCCAACTAACCATCTGGAGGTTGAGCGGAGCAGGTTGAGGAGCGAAATGATCTCCAACAAGGTCATTGATACCATTCTAGCTGCCAGAAGGCCCTCAACCACTCAAATTTACAACGCCACATGGGCCATTTTCTGTAGATGGTGTAGCAAGTTTCAAATTAACCCCATCTCCCCTTCTATAGCTCAGATTTTAGAATTGACAAGGGGCTGTCTCCTAATACACTAAAATGACAGGCGGCCGCATTGACATCAGTTCTTTCTTGTGAGGGCCTTACTTTCCTCTCCCATCACACACATATAAGGGCTTTTCTTAGAGGGGCCACCAACTTGCGACCCCCAGCAGTGCATCGTTACCCCACCTGGGACTTTAACAAGGTCCTTCTCTCTCTCACCAAGGAACCTTTCGAACCCTTGAGGGAGGCAAGCCTCCAATTTTTAACATATAAGGTGGTTTTCCTCGTAGCCATTACATCTGCATATCGGAAATAGCAGCCTTGTCTGTTAGACAAGACCTCTGTGTTTTCCATGCCGATCGGGTGATTCTCCGTCCCGATCCCACCTTCTTGCCGAAGGTCAATTCAGCCTTCCATAGAGCCCAAGAGCTCATCCTTCCGAACTTTTGTCCCAGACCATCGCAGGAAAGAGAACGGCAATGGCACAAACTGGATGTAAGGCGCGCCTTGAGAATCTATATCAAGCGCACTGAGTCCTTCAGAAAATCGGAAGCCTTATTTCTTTCATTTCAGCCCAAAACACAAGGTCACAGGGTGTCACCGTCCACTATAGGTTGCTGGATCAGGGCGGCCATAGCTAAGTCTTATCAGTCCCAGACCCTGCAGGTGCCCAGAGGCATAACTGAGCATTCTACTAGGAGTGCGGCAACTTCGGCAGCTTGGGCTACCCAGGCACCAATAATCGAAATCTGCCGGGCGGCAACTTGGGCTTCCCCATCTCCTTTCATCAGGCACTACAAAATTGTGTTTGCTTCGGCAGAGGCTTCGTTTGGCAGACGGGTTCTGCAACGGGTTCTTAGGGACCCTGAGGAGATTCCGAGCCAGACAGAGTCCCACCCGAAGGACAGGCCAAGCTTTGGTATGTCCCACTACTGGATACTCAGAGCAGCTCATAGGAGAAGGGGCATTGATGCTTACCTGATATGCCCGTTCTCTTTGAGTTGCGAAGAGCATCCAGCCCCATCCATTTCTCTCTTCCCGTCTGGTGGGACCTCGCTTCTTTTTCGGCCAAGGGACCTCTCTTTAGGTAGTAGGGATGAGAGCACCTTTTTTTCCTCTCGTCTTCGCAAAACTGGGGAACACTGTGGAGGAGTCACGTGGAGGAGGAGGAGCATTCCTCAATTCAAGCTCAGCCTACAAATGCAGAGACTGAAGCACCTCCCACTACTGGATGCTCTTCGCAGCTCAAAGAGAACGGGCGTATCAGGTAAGCACCAACGCCCCTTTTACAGAGCACAAGAGTTGGTTCTTCCAGATTTCTGCCCCAACCCAGCCCACGACTTGGAAAAATCTTGGCACACTAGATGTGCCTTGAAGATTTATATCAAGAGGACTTTGGAATTCCACAGAATGGAATCCCTGTTTGTTTCCTTCCAACCTGCCACGTTGGGGGGCAAGGTAACTCCCTCTACAGTTAGCAGATGGATCAAGTCCTGTATCTCCAGGGCATACATGAGTTGTTCTCTCCTGGTGCCTAGGGGTATTATGGCTCATTCTACCATAGTGCTGCTATGACAGTGGCCTGGGCAACACAGGCTTCAATTGAAGAAATCTGCAAGGCAGCCACTTGGATCCCCATCTCCTTTCATCTGGAACTACCATCTGGATGCTTTTGGTTTGGTGGACGCTGCGTTTGGCAGATGGGTTCTGCAAAGAGTCATCATGGAGCATGGGGACCAGGACCAAACATGAACCCTCCCATGGACAATCCAGCCTATTGCAGCCTTACAAGGGAGAATGGGCGTTGTCTTACCTGAACACCTCTTCTCCTTGTAGGCTAGTTAAGCCAGCCCCACCCTGAGTGGTCTGGTCCGGGGTGTGGGTCGAGGGGGGGGGGCTGATAACCTAATCTTGATTTTGTGTTTCCGAGGCAGTCCTGTCTGTCATGAAGTCTTTGCCGAAAGCTGGGAGTGGCCAACCACAGGGGGTGGAGCTAAGCTAATCAGATTTGACAGACTCAGTTCAATCAGCTATGACACTGAGGAACCCATTCCTGGCCTATCTAATCTACAAGGAGAAGAGGCGTTCAGGTAAGACAACGACCGTGACGGCTTCTATTCCAACCCCCTGCTCAAATAGGAGACTTTATAGACCCTATGGACAAGTCTCTTCTTTAAAATCTCCAGATGGAACACCACAACTTCTAAAGGAAAGCTGTTCCACTGGTTGATTGTTGTTATGTCAAGAAATTTCTGTCTTTGTTCTGTTTCCATCCATTGCTTCTTGTCTCGCCTTCTAGTGCTTTGGAAAATAGGTTGACTCTCCTCTTCTTTGTGGTAAGCCCTTCAGATATTGGAACACTGCTATCATTTCGCTCTTAGTTTTCCTTTTCACTAGACTAGACAAACCCAATTCCTGCAAACATTCTTCTTATGCTTTAGCCTCCAGCTCCTTAATCATCTTTTTCATTCTTCTCTGCACTCTTCAGATTTCAATATCTTTTTTCTATTGTGGTGACCAAAACTGGATGCAGTATTCTAAGTGTGGTCAAGGCATTATAAAGTGGTATCACTTCATGTGATCTTGATTCTATCCCTCTGTTAATGCAGCCTAGGATTGTATTAGCAGAGTTGGCAGCGCACAAATCTAATAAATAAAATAACTAAAAATAAAATGAAATTTGCCAGGGGATCATTTTCCCTACCATGTGAAGTTTACAGTATATTATTTGCCTATTGCAGGAATTTCTCCTTTGCAATTGTCATTTTTCTAATGAGGAGCTAGGAAAGATTTTCTGTCCAGTGTGCTGAAGTTTGATTAAGGGAAACCATATGCCCAGGTCTTAATGAAGAGATCTCCCTTGGAGGTGCACAGGAGATTATGCTGTCTGCTGCTGCCTCATTGCTAAATTGGCACAAATGGAGAGATTGCTGTCAGAAGCCCGATTTTATTTATTATTATTTATTAATGCAAGATTTGGGTTTAGCTAGTCTAGGGAAAAGAAGGACTAGGTGTGACAATAGCAGTGTTCCAATATTTGAGGGGTTGCCACAAAGAAGAGGGGGTCCATCTATTCTCCAAAGCACCTGAAGGCAGAACAAGAAACAGTAGATGGAAACTAATCAAGGAGAGAACTAACCTAGAACTAAGGAGAAATTTCCTGACAGCTAGAACAGTTAACCAGTGGAATGGCTTGCCTCCAGAAGTTGTGGGTGCCCCATCACTGGAAGCTTTTAAGAAAAGACTGGATAGCCACTTGTCTGAAATGGGATAGGTCTCCTCTTTGAGTAGAGGGCTGGACTAGAAGACCTCCTCCATTCCATTCCACTCTTTCCTTTATAGAAGGGAATTGAAAGGCTCAAAGGAAGAAAGACTCTCATGGCTTGCCTGCTTGTGTTTGTGTGTTTCTGTTTATGTGTGTAGAAAGAAAGAGAGGGATGTGTAATTAGCAAATAAAATGAAGAAGCTAAGAGAAATCCAAAGGAAACTTTCAAGCATTCTGTGTAAAACAAAGGTCTCTTTTTGCAGGGAATAAAACACTCGAGAAATTTTAAAGCAGATCTAGGCAGGACATTAATTACCACTCACTGGGAAAGAAGCCAATATCCTGATAAAATGGGGTCACTTCCTGCATTTTCTAGGCTGAGGAAAGATTGAGTTAGTTTCCTGAGTGAGTCAGGATGCCAAGCACAATATACCCTGCTCACCCCTATAAATCTGCTTGGAATCAATACCGTAATAAAATGATACTCCTGAAATACAAGCTATTAACCTGCTTAGATAAAGAGATGGGGGTTGCTGATTGATTCAGACTAAACCTGAATTGAATCCCATGTAAATGAAGGTTTCTGTGAAGTCAATCCCATGTTTGGGTTTTTAGCAGGAACTTTTTTTTTTACTTTCCTTGGTGGTTCTTTCAGCATTTAATTTCTGCAGTTTGTCTACTGTGGGTGGTTCGCTTTGGTCAAACCAATTGTGTGAATACAGCCACATGATTGGTTAACAGTGCCTTCAAATTAGCATATCATAAGAACGTATCTTAGACTAGACTAGAATTCTTTATTGGCCAAGTGTGATTTGACACACATTTGTCTCTGGTGCAGAAGCTCTCAGCATACATATAAGCAACAAGTGATAAATCATGATCATAATCATCATAAGATACATTCATCAGAAATCATAAGATACAACACAGTTTTAGAATATTAAATAAGCAATCAACATAAATCATTTGAGGATACCAAATAAAACAATACAAATTGTAAGATATAAGGTATTACCCCTAAACTGGTATTCCTTGACTTACAACCATTTATATAGTGTTGTAATGATGAGGCAGTCGAGTTGTTTGATCATGAACAACTGAATTATGATGATGATCTTTATTGGAGTATAGTCTTGCATTTATATACATTTTTAGTTATCCTCCATCATTGGTTAACTTTGGTTACTGCTTAACTTTCGTTACTGTTTAGTACAGTAATCCATACAATTAATTATCTCTAGTTAAAGTCTAACATATGTTTACTTCCCCTCTCTAATCCTCCTTTATCCATAGATTAGTGACTTTGTTTGCCTGAGTTGTATTTGCTTGGAAACATTCTTTATTTGAGGTTTGCCATCCGAGATTGGAACATTCCTGCAATTACAACTCTACAATATAGCAAGCATTTGAAGTTACAATGGAAAAAATGATTTACAGCTGGTTCTCAAATGTGGAACCATCATCCTCAGAGTCATGTGATCAAAATTTGGGCACTTGGCAATCAGCATATATTTGTGACAGTTGCAGCATCCTGGGGTCACATGACTCTCATTTGCAACCTTCCCAGCTGGCTTCTGACAAGCAAAGTCAATGGGGGAAACAGGATTCGCTTAATGACCATGTGACTCACTGAATAACTACAGTGATTTACTGAACAATCATGGCAAAATGATCCTCAAATCAGCCACAACTCACTTAACAACTACCTGCTTAGCAGTGGAAATTCTGGACCCAACATGCATCTTTAAATAACTGATTCACTTTAACAACTGTAGTGATACCTATGGGGATTCTCAGTCATCCAAGTCATGGCTATTCCCAAAGAGCCTTTTCAAAAGGCAACTGAACTCTGTTTTTCCTTGAAGAGGCTTCAAGGAAATGTTCAAGGAAAAAGAAAGTCCAGTTGCCTTTTGACAAACACTTCAGGACAATTGCAGTTGATACCCTTAAACAACCATGACAAAAAAGTTGTAAACTTGGATGTGACACAGTTATCAACAGAATTTCTCATTTCAATTGTGGTTGTAAATTGAGAACTACCGTATATGCCGGCGTATAAGACGACCCGGCGTATAAGACGACCCCCCAACATTTCCACTCAAAATATAGTTTGTTATATACTCGCCCCTCTTCCGCACGCCTTCCACTTTTGCACTTTTTTTTTTTTTGAGGCACTTTTGTCTACCGTGGAATGATCCGTGAAGCCGAAAGGAGCAGCCAGCCTTCTCCCAGCTCCCAAGGAAACGAGGCTCGCCCGCCCGGGCTCCGCTGAGGTATCCCGCTGGGGCTGTCAGGAGTTGTTGCCGCTGGCGCGCTCGCGCGGCTCCAGTCCCGCATTGCCTCGGGAAGGGAAAGGCAAAAAGGAAGAGCCGCGCGGCGCTTTGCAATGGCAGCAGCGGCTCCTGGTTTTGCCTTTCCCTTCCCGAGGCAACGCGGACTGGAGCCGCGCGGAGCCGCGCCAGTGGTAACAACTCCTGACAGCCCCAGCCGGATACCTCAGCGGAGCTCGGGTGGTGCGAGCCTCATTTCCTTGGGAGCTGGGAGAAGGCTGGCTGCTCCTTCGGCTTCACGGGATTCGCTTCCACGGTGCAAAGTGCCTCAGCCGCGGGCAGCCGCAGTGCTTCCCAATTACTATTTGCCGGCGTATAAGACGACCCGGCATATAAGACGACCCCCCCAATTGGAGGCATCTTTTTCAGGGCAAAAAAGTCGTCTTATACGCCGGCAAATACGGTATCTGTACATTATTTAGAGCAGCTTTACAAGCAGCATTGGGTGAATCGGCCTGAACCCAACTAAGTTTTAAGTGGTTTGTCCTGAACTTCATATCTTCTTTATCTGAGGTTTGCCATCTGAGATTGGAACATTCCTGCAATTACAACTCTACATATCCTTGTTTTTTTATTTTAAATGGAGGATTCAAAGATTTATAAATGTATCGCAATTGTAGAGGGTTAAGAGAGGGGGTAGCGGGACGAAACAATGCAAATAAATTTGGAATACATTGAATAAAACAACAGGTTGCAATTAGTACAATAATAGTAATTATAGCATAAAAGAAAAACTGTCTGAGCCAAGACCAATCAGGGAGCCAATTGGTTAGCCACTCAAAAGGTGAGTAATGAGCATGGATATTATTTTGAATGTATGATTGTAAATTGGCAAGCTCATCCTCAATAGTTTTATTCAAAGAATGAAAATGCACAGCACATCCACGGCGTCCAACTAACGTACAGAACCCTCCCTGACGGGCTAAAAGATAGTCTATGGCAAAACGCTGCTGTAAGACATCTTGATTTAAGTCTTCTATTTCATGCTGCAAATCACGAATAATAGCAGCGGTAGCATTGATGGGTTTTTCAAGTCTACAGGTGAGACTAAGAATAGATCGTCTGTTTTCTTGAGCAATTATGCCAGGATAAGAGCCTAGAGTAAGGACTCCTGTAATGGCCCCTGCCAATGCACGGCCAAATGTAGACCCAGAAGACAATTGTGTGTCATCATTATATGTAGGCCCCATAGAGGAACGCCGCTGTCGAGTTGATGGAAGCGTACCTATTTGAACAGGTAGAGTAAAATAACCTATAGTTGCACATTGATAATTCTGAGGATGAACATTAGTAGCATATTTATCAAAAAAGAACCACATATTAGGATCCTTAAGCTGCCAACCAGCGCATATCGATCCTGTATTAGATTGATCAGAGGCATTAAAAATAGGAAAATTGTCAGGATACATATCAGGAGCTATATTAATTCCATGCAAAGAAGAATTAAAGGTACCTGACAACCAATAGTAGTCAGAACAATAACTATAATTCCCTAGCTTTTTTAATATGTGCTGAGCAGCATCATAATCAGACCAATTATGAAGCCAAGTGTGTTTAGTGTGACAACAGAAACACAGACCCCTTGTAAATTGACTAACTTTCAAGTAATGCCAACGGACAGAATTCAATTGCATAGGGGGTGTAGAAAATACCCAGGAGTGTGAAATAGATTGTAGTTGTGAGACAATAAATGTAGAAGACATGATCAAGTTAGGGGTAAAAGAAATTTGACCAAATGCCACTGGGGGCTCATAGTATAAAGTAATATTTGTGCCATGGGTCATAAACATGTATTGGGCATGACAAACCCACAAATTAGGGTTAAGACGAACCACAGAAGTGTCATTTTGAGCAGAAATACCATTAACCATAAACAAGAAAATACAAAGTAAAATGGTAACAGAGTTAGCAGTAATAATAGCAAAAACAGCAGCAACAAGATTTTCAGGAGTCTGAGGTAATGAGGCCTGTTGCAGTTGTTGTTGAGCTTGATATGTAGTAGATTTAACCTGGCCCCAAGTGATGGGTTGTGGGCTCGTCGACCTTGGAAGACAGACTTCCGTGTTCAGATGAAGATTGAAATCCGGAATCGGGTTGTGAAGGCCCTGATGCCATGCCATGATACGGACGAACACAGCGCGCTGTAACCCACACTGCTTGTCGAGTAGAAGGATCTTCCACGGAGGCGTAACCACGACCCCAGGTGATCAGTGGTGTAGGGCCTTTCCAGGTTGGATCTGGAGCTTGGCAATACTTTACCAAAGGCCTTGCTAAAGATTCAGTAGTTCGAAAATGCAAATTAACAGGTGAGTCTGCAAGAGAATCTAAAAAGGTTAAATAATTCCAAGTATATAATGCTACAGCAATGAGATTTTGAATCTTTCGCAGATGGTAAGGGCCAGACTCAGTTTGTAATTGTTTCTGAAGCAATGCCTTAAAAGTACGATGAGCTCACTCAACTATAGCTTGACCCTGAGAGTTGTTCTAAACTAAGTTTTAAGTGGTTTGTCCTGAACTTCATATCTTTCATTCTTGCTTGAAGTTACAGGAGCTGGAATGCCACTCATCAGGAGATCTGGCTATGTAGACATTTAAATTTTATGGCTTTATGGATTTTTATTTAATTGAATTGTTTTATTGGCCATTTTCATTGGGCGTGGATGGTATGTTTAATTGGTTTTACTGTTTTAGCAACCATAAATTGTTGGTTTTTATTAGGATCTCACGCTTCTGTATTTTATTGTCTTTTTTTAGTTTTTTTAGTTTTTAGGCTGCCTTTAATATTCTATCTTAATTGTCTTTCAAAGGGGTTGTTTATTATGTACCTTGTTCAAAGGTAAGAAATTAGCTGAAAAATAATAAAGTTATTCTATGGTAATGGGCGGCCAATAAAGTTTACATTTTTAAAAACATGCCATAAACTGCTCTTTCCATACTCTAAGAATCCTTGAGGTTTCTGTTACAAAAGACAATCTCTCTTTTCTAGAGACTGTCATGATTGACTAGAAACTTACAGGGTAGAATTTATCTTCCCACTTAGTTCTAAAATGATGGGTAGAAGCATCTGTTTCATTGATCCATTAATTGCTTCCTTCTTAGGAATAGTGGGACATGGTGGCTCAGTGGCTAAGGCACTGAGCTTGTCGATCAGAAAGGTAGGCAGTTTGGCGGTTCGAATCCCTAGCACCACGTAACAGAGTGAACTCCCATTACTTGTCCCAGCTTCTGCCAACCTAGCAGTTTGAAAGCATGTAAAAAATGGAAGTAGAAAAATAGGGACCACTGTGGTGGGAAGGAAACAGTGTTCAGTGCACCTTCGGCATTTAGTCATGCTGGCCACATGACCACAGAGACGTCTTCGGACAGCGCTGGCTCTTCGGCTTTGTAATGGAGATGAGCACCGCCCCTAGAGCCAGAAATGACTAGCACACATGTGCGAGGGGAACATTTACCTTTACATTTAGAGCAGGGATCCCCAACCTTTTCGACGCCGCGGCCCGGTTCCGGCATCAGCTGGGCGCCGCGGCCCGGTACCGGCGTCAACTGGGCGCCGCCATCTTTTATGACGAAAGGCGCTTCCGGTGACGTCACCGAAGCGCTGTTTCGTCAAAAGATGGCGGCGCTAGCGCTCGGTGAGCTTTTCGGTAGAAATGGCTTTCTACCCGAAAAGCTCACGAAGCGCAGCGCCGCCATCTTTTATGACGAAGCTCCGGTGAGCTTTCTACCCGGAAAAGCTCACCGGAAGCGCTTTTTACCAAAAAGATGGCGGCGCCCAGCAACCAGCGGCCCGGTAAGGCTTGTTCCGCGGCCCGGTACCGGTCCGCGGACCGGCGGTTGGGGACCCCTGATTTAGAGGAACAGACAACCTATTTTAAGACACCTGGCAATGACAGCAGCTAGTCTGATGAATTTTAGGCTAAATGCCACATCTGGCCTTGAAGTGACTTCTTTGAGTGACCAAGAGAAGAAACTAAATGTGATGGAATTAAGTGCAGTTATGGGTAATCCTCAACTTACAACCACTCGTTTAGTAACTGTTCAAAGTTACAACAGCACTGAAAAAGGGACGTATAATGTATCTGTGTTTGGCCCTTCTTTGAAAGTACAAGTAGTCCTTGAGCCCAAAATTTATGTTTGCTAAGTGAAACATTTGTTAAGTGAGTTTGGCCCATTTTGTGACTTTAACAGTTGTTAAGTGAATCACTGCAGTTGTTAAGTTAGTAACACTGTCCAGTTAAGTTAATCTGGCTTCCCTAGTGACTTTGCTTGTCAGAAGGTCTCAAAAGGGAATCACATGGCCTGGGACGCTGCAAGTGGGATGGTCCTTGTTCTCCCCTCCCAATCTAAAACTGCGTTAGTGACCACAGAAGAGTCTTGGATTAACTAATGCAGTCTTCCCCTCTTATGCAAACGGCTTTGTCTTTCCTGGACAGCTCTACTTTCTTTGAGACCTTTGCTCAGTATCTTCCATTCCGGATTTGAAATACCGCCCAAAATGCTGGAAAGAGATGGTGGCCTTTAAAAATGATATATTGTTAAAAATCAGATTATAAATTAATAAACCGAACAGAAGGGCTTGCAGGAAAAATAAACTGGATACCTACCTGGCTCCAAGTATCAACAAGTCACAAATTCTTACTGTATTTTAAAGAAAGAATTGAGCACACTGTTCATATGTATACCAGTCTCAGTGAGGTGTATCACATTAGCAGTCAATTTTGTGTGACATAACTCCTCCCCACCCCAAAAAGCAGCAATTGGTGACCACAGACAGATGTCTCTCACCTTCACCAATGCCAGATGACCAGCATCTCTTCCTTTCTCCCCCAGAACATCCATTTTCAACTGTCACTGGACATTCCAACTGCCACTCCTCAACTGACAATTGACAGAGTTCCAAATGACAAATCTCAGTCAAGTCCCCATCTTTTCTTTTGAATTACTGCATACATTTATACACAAACAAAATAGACGAGGACAATACATGTAGTGTAGTCTTAATAGAAGATGGTGTGCTAAATATCTTTCAATCTGCCATTTTAAGTTCTCATCAACAATTTATCTTCACTAAATTCCATTGTAAAACTATTTAGAAGGATAAAATATTTAGAGGAGATGATTTATAACAAAACAAAGGGATCAAAATGTACATGAAAGAGCTGAAAACAAAGAACCATAAATGGAGAAAAGGAAGATGGTTGGAGAAATCCTCCCAAAGAGGATTCAAACTATCCAGTTTAGGACAAGATCTGATGATGGAATGGATTGGGTTAAGTCCTTTGCTTTAAGTAAACAAGATTTATCAGGCATGTCTGGAAGCATTAATAAAGTTTTAGAGACTTATCAAATAAAATATCAGGCAATGTTCAAATATCTGATCATTCCTATAATTTAAGGACAAAGATTGCTTATAGAATAATAAAGTTGGTGAAGGACATTATGGTTGTTATCATGCCTCTGGCAGATGCTGTTGCCTCCAAACTCAGCCATCCAAGTCTGATATGGAACTGATAAGAACTTGATCCCTGAATTTGAAAAATACACCTTTACAAGATTACAGAATAATAAAGTTGGAAGGGACTTTGGAGGTCTTCTAATCCAATCCCCTGCTTAAGCAGGAGACCCTTTACCATACTGGACAAATGGTGGTCTAATCTCTTCATGAAAACCTCAAGTGATAGATCACCCACAACTTCTGGAGGTAAGGCCTTCCACTGATTAATTGTTCTCACTGACAGGAAATTTCTCCTTAATTCTAGTTTGGATCTCTTTGATAAGCTTTCATCTTCTTAACTAGCTCTTAGATGCTTGGGAGAATAGATCAACTCCCTTTTCTCTGTGATAGCCCTTCAAATAGTGGAAGACTGCTTATATGTCAGCCCTGGTCCTTCTCTTTTAGATTGGAGATATCTAGTTCTCTCAACTATTCATCCTATGGTTAGATTTCAGTCCCCTAATCCTCTTTGTTGCTCTTTTCAGCATTCTTTCTAGAGTCTCAAGATCTTTTTTTGTATTGTGGTGTCCAAAACTGGATGCAGTATTCCAAGTGCAACTGCATTTCAACTCAAACTAAAATTTCAGTTCTTTGATGAGCTTTTCAGTCTGGCTGGTTGAATTTGTAGTAAGTATAAATAAACACCAAAAAAGGAAGAAAGAGGAAGGGAGAGAAGAAGGAAAGAAGGAAGGAAGGGGAGGAAGATGAAGAAAAGAGAAGAAAAAGAGTAGAAGCAACATCAACAGCTATTTTATTTTGATCATTAAACAATAAAAACACCAAATGAAGAAGGCAGAATCCATTGCAAGCAGATTGTGTTTTCCTTAGGCAGGTATAACTGAAAAGAATGTCAGTTCCCTGCATAAATATGTAGCAATGGAGAATTGAACTAACTGAAATAGGCTGTTATTTTAAGAAGGCTTGTTCTGTTTCTCTTTGGGGTGCAATTATATGTATATATTTTAGATTTACTTGTGTCTTTTCCTGCCACAAGAGACTCAGGCTGCAGACTCTTGACTGTTCTGCAAATATTCGGGCCTTCTTGTTTGCCACATTTAACCAGAATTTTTCAGGTATCTGCAAACATATGTTTGTTCAGCAAGGAGACCTTAGCTATAAAAGAGCATCTATTTTGTTTTGTTTTCCAACCAGTCTCTATTTTGGACCGCTTCTTGAGAGCAAAGAACTTCTTAAAAGGGGAACTATCGTTGGACCTATTACTTTATTTTTATTTTTTAATGAAATAACAGGCAACCAATTTCTGGTAATAGTAGGGGCAGCGTTTAATCTTTTCCACTTCTGTTTCACTGGCGCATCTCCAACATGGCTAAACATGGAAAAATAATTCCACATTTAGTTTTTCTCCTTTTGGGAGGAAATTGTAGCCATGATTATATTTTGAAAGGGGTAATAACCTCTCCATCTGCAGAGAAATATGATTTATGAATGCGGTGAGCGAAGAGAATGTTGTGTTTTAGGCTGATAGAACCAATTTTGAATTGATGGAAAATCTACTTTGACTTTTGTGGAAGAAGCAATTATGACTCCAGCTATGATGAAATGCACTTCCTTTCTCTCTAAGACAGTGGTTCTCAACCTGTGGGTCGCGACCCCTTGGGGGGTCGAACAGCCCTTTCACAGGGGTCGCCTAAGACAATCAGAAAACACATATTTTCGATGGTCTTAGGAACCGAGCCATAATTTTATGGTTGGGGATCACCACAACATAAGGAACTGTATGAAAGGGTCACAGCATTAGGAAGGTTGAGAAACACTGCTCTAAGAGTTAGTTATACAAAGGAATAGAATATTTTTCTAGATGGACTCTAGAAAACTTTTGTTGCCATGGTAATAATTCTTCATTGCTTTGGAAAAGATAATCAGATGAGATTTGGTTAGTACTGAGAAAGAAGACCACCAGCAAATGCTAGTTATAACATGGATTGGTAGATTGGAAAAACATCCTGGAAGATGGCTGTGGTAACTCCTCCCATAATTTCCTTTTAATGACCTTCTCCTATATTGTGTCCAAAAAAGCTACATTAATGTGAGTCTAGGACAACTCGCCATGGCCAACTTACCGTGGGACAATTCAACACTGTGTTAATTGTTTCATTCAGGTACTTTTATTATTGGTGAGCATAGTCAAGATTACTATAAGAACTTATATTTCTGGATTGACTTTATTATTATTGGCCATGGTTCCATTAAAATTAATTTAACTTTTGCATTTGTTAAATTGTCCCATGGTGAGTTGTCCCATTCAGCCCTGAAGTCACTAGCAGTTGAGATGATTCAGATCCTTTAATGAATCCACTGGAGGGTGCTAGAAATGGATGATGCTTAAGGAGGGAGTTTGGGGTTGAAAAGGACTCTATGATGACCCCTGGTATACCAGTCTCCCTTGTTGAGTCAGGGTGAATATCTCTGCCAATGGCCTGTCTACCTATGCATAAAAAGAAAAAAAAAGAAAAAAGTGTGGATGATTAGAGAAAAATAAAGGTGGATGTAAGCCAGAGAGAAGGGTAGAAAGATGGAGGAAAGTAGGCAGGATGCAAAAGTGGGAAGGGAGCAGGTTGTGAAGGAGGGAGAAGTGGGAAGAGAAGGGAAGGGAGGAGGAAAGAAAGGAAATGAAAGGAAGGGGAAGGAAAGAAGACAAGTGGGAAGAAGAGGAAGAGGAAGGGGAAGGAAGGAAATGAAGTGAGAAGGGAAGAAGGACAGGAAAGAGAAGGGGATGGAGGGAAGAGAAGGGGGAGGAAGGAAAGGAAGGAAGGGTCAAATAGAAGTGAGAGAAGGAGGGAGGAGGGAAGGAGGAAAATAAAGGGAAGAGGGAGGAGGAAGGAGGGAGGAGGAAGCACAATGAAGATGGAAGGATGCAAAAAAGGGGACCGAAGGAATTTAAAAAATGTCCCTGGAGGACAGTGAACACTGGGAAGGATGCTTTCCTGTAATAGGTCCCCTTAACCAATTGGAGAAGAGAACATTAAAGTGAAGTGAGCAGATGAACCAGACTGCTCTGTACATAAAGGATACCATCCAGGATTCCTGCTCTAGCCCATCCTCACCTTGGAGCAGATGAGGATGGGCTAGAGCAGGAATGCTGGATGGTAGGCAGACTAATCCTGAGTCCTCAGTTCTATGGTCAAACTGCTCCACGCACCCATATTATTAATCTTTGGTCTCCTCTAAATTCATTTCTTTTCTGTTAAGATCAATCTGGCCATGTTTAGATGTCTTTGTTTGGCTAAGGGCAGATAGAAGATGTACATCCTAAGTCGCCTGTCCCTAAACAGCCATTTTTCTAAACAGGTAGGATTTTTCATTAGACCTTCCACTTTGGCAAGGCAATAATTGATGACATGATAATCACATTATCCTTTGCTCATGCTTTATGCCTTTGTCCTGTTGGAGTACAGACCTCTCTGCCCAGATGAACATCGCAGAGCCAGGCGCTGTGAAAACAAGTCTAGTTTTCAAAGTAGCCACTGGACAAAACTCTAAAGGGAAATATTTGCAGGACTTCAAGCTGCATCAATTGAACAAGCTGCCACTGGGTCACTGCTGAGCTGATGGTGGAATTAGAAACCCAGAAGGTTCAGCTGGGATTTTTGCAGAATTTTATGACCTCATTGGTGACATACACCATTTTTTCCCCAAAGGATCCCTGTTCCTTAAGGACAGTCTGCAAGGGAGTGAAGACAGAGAGGAAGGTTTGGTCTCTTGAGTTTTAATTAAGGAGGTATAACATTTCCAATCCTTTGCTCTCTGTTTCACAAGAAAACAAAGTTGAAAGGAGAGGGGAACAAAGAGATCCAACAGCAACATTTCTTTGATTTCTCTCTCTCTCTCTCTCCTTCAAAGTTTGGATGACTGGACAGCCAGCAGATTGCAGCCAAATCCCTACCTTCTGTTGGACTGACCCACAATTAGGTCATTTCATTTTGCATGTACATCTAGACAGGGAGGATGGTGGACACGTCATAATTTCAAAATTTTAAGGACATTTCCAGTGTACCTGTTATTTGAAAGGGGAATGGCTTCCTATCTGCTGGCACTTTGTGCTCTTTGAGCTTGGTTGTTTTCTTGCAGACGTTTCTTTTCTGTATTCTGCACAGTAGTGGATTTTTAAGCTGTGCAGATGCAGATAGATAAACTCAACAAGACGTCCATAACAAAGTACATTTATTGGTTCATCAGGTATCCTCATAACTCACATTGTGATGAAGTTCTTTTTTAACGACCAATCCTTTGCATATCTGCCTTGTAGGTAAAAGATGGTTATCTCCTAACCCATCTCATAGCGATAGAAAGCAGCTGCCATGAGTTGGGGAGTTCAGGCAAAAGTGAGGAAAACTCCCCCAACCCATCGAGGGTCAAATTAGTGACCAATCGGGATTACAGATGTGGCCACGTGACATGAACTACATTTCCTAGGATACCTTTAACTACATTTACCATGATGCATTCCCTTAAGGGGACAGCTCATAATTCCTAAGTAACTATCCAATTCCCATAGACTAGCTGGGACAGCACACTCCCCACCTGGAATTGTAAATTCCACTATTAAGAGAAGAGAAAAAAAATTAACTGTAAACTAAGATAATCAGTAAACAGTAATACTATGAATAGCAGATAACTATATAACTAAGATAAACAGTTAGCTATATAACTAAGAGAAAAACAGTCAACATTAATAAAGCATCAAACAAAGCAAAGCATGCAAAACTTGAGGTTCAATCTTCAAGTTTGGCCTCTTGGTGCAAGTCTGCTAGTCACCTCTGGCGGCCTTTTAGGGTGTACAGGTACTCTTGGTGGCAAAGGTGAAAGTCTGGTGGTCGCTTCTGGCGGCCTATAGGGTTGACAGGTACTCTTGGTGGCAAAGGTGAAAGTCTGGTGGTCGCTTCTGGCAGCCTTTTAGGATTGGAATGATAATCTTGCTTCCACGGTGTCAAAGGGCATCGGGAAGCTGTTGGAAAGGGTGTTGCAGAGGCATATGCCCATGTAGAGCATCTTAGTGGATGTCTGGTGGTTGTTGGCGGCCGTTTAGGGTGTCCTAGTGAAAGTGTACTGATCGCCGGCGGACTTTTAGTCTGGAACGTCATTCTTGTTTTCGATGGTGCTAAAGGGCATCGGAAGGCTCTTGAAATGGATGGTGCTAAGGCATTTGCCTGGGTTGGGGCCTGCATCCGATCGACACTGACAATTCCTACGATCCCCCATTTTAGTGGGGATTTGATGGTCACTGGCCCGTCTACAGGGCCGCTGACTGACTCGGAGAGGAGAAAGGCGCGTGGGGCATTATTTCCCAGCAAAAGTAGGATCTCAGCCTCTGGATCTAGAGCAGGAAAGTGATGAGTCAGGTGCTGTAGGTGAGCATGCTACTCATGACCTCAGGTGTTGCGATCTGACTGTGGTCATTTGGTACACCATCACATTCAAATACGGGCAGTAGTGGGAACCGGGAACTTCCATCCAATGACTCTGCAGAGTCCAGTAGCTCTCCTCCCTGCTGTGCTTCTTGGTCCATGGCACGTTGATACAGTGAAGTGAAGTTCGTCCTGTTGCACCTCAAAGAGGTTGAAGAATGGGGGTCTGGCCAGGGTGCAGGTGCTTTGAGTGTCTATCCGCACATACATTTTCACGACATCTTCAGGGCATCCTTCAGGGTACACTTTGGCTAAACAGATGGGAAGACACGAATGAGGGCATGATGAGTAGGCGCACAGTGCTGTGCAGTTGACACTCATCCTTGGCTTTGGTTGTGGTTTGGCAATCTGCCGAGGAGCCCTGCATGCTTCTGTGTTACATTGAGGCTCCTTGTCCGAAGGAGGGCTATGAGATATCTGCAGTGGTGGCTCCGAGTCTGGATGCAGCACGGTTGGGTGCTGGTCACTATTGCATAAGTCGCATTGCACCTTGGCTGTGCAGTACTTGGAAGGGTGTTTGGATTCGCAACACTTTTAGCAGTATTGGTACTCCCTTAGCAACTCTTTTCGGTGGGTCAGTGATTTCGCTGCAAACCCAGTGCAGCTGTTCAGCGAGTGACGAGTGTGGTGCATAGGACAAAACTGTATTCTCCTTGTGTTTGGAGATCTAACTTGGGTTGTATCTGATGAGTCCTCTCCCCAACTGTGTGTGGATGAGGAGTCAATCTCGGTTTTATGGACAACCATGAAGGGTCTTTCCCTGGTAGTGTGCATAGGGCCTGAGGGCGATATATGGTTGCTGTTGTATCTTCTGTCATTAGGAGGACTAACAGCTCTGAGTCCACAGGCCTGGTGTGTGTTGCACACTGTTGCCTGGTGGGACACAAATTCTTCAAGAAGTGTGAAGGGTATAAAGCGGTGGCGACCCTTGGCCATGAAGGTGTCAGACAACTGGAGCCACTTTTCAAGTAGCACCTGCAGAAGTTTTCAAACAATTTTGTTCTGTGTGTCGACGTGATTGAGACAGGTGAGTCCCAGTAAGTTGGGATCCCATTGTGCCATTATCAGTTGGACAAGTATGTTAGCAAGGTCTATGATCCGGCGAGGCTTGTTGATAGGAATTTTAGGAAAACTGTTGAGGCTATCCAGGAGTGTTGCTTCTACGTCCTCGGAAGCGCCATACAGTTCATTAAGCCTTTTCCATGATAACCGTATGGCAGCAGCCGGGTCGTCTAAGTGGGATGCATAAAGCACCCTCGATATGTCGGCAGACTGTGGCCCTAGCCATGCTATCAAGTGTCCAATTATTTCATCAAGGTTCAGGTGTGCCGCCTGAACGGAGTGCAGGAAAAGTTTCTTCCATACTAGATATTCGCCACCTGACTTGTCAGAGAATTTGCTAACTCCGTTGGCATGCAAATTTAGCTTTCCACTCTGTACAGCCAAGTTTCTCCAGTAATCTTCAGCATTTGCTGAGTTGGGGGGAGGTATTGACATAGAAGGTTCTCCCCCTGGATTCTCGTAGGGTGGGTTCAGGTTGTAAGTCAATGACAGTTTGTAGTCTTCCTCCCAGTACTTACGGAGGATGTCATTCTCCCATACTAGGGATGATGGTTGAACGTCACGCTGCTGGGCACGTAGGCTGCCGTGCACGTAGGCTGGGCATGGTTACCTTGTGGTGCCTGGGAGCTGGATTGGTATTGAGGTGGCAGGAATGCTGCTGCCTGTGGATTGAGTGTGGCAGTTGTCATTGATGGCATGTCGATTCGTCGAGAAGTCGTTGTAAGCACTGGTGGGCTAAGTTGCTCGGCCAGCAGGGCGTGAGATGTTGCGGTAGGGTTGCTGGTGCTGGGAAGAGAATCTCAGACCTTAGTACGTACAACATCAGTTGGGGAAGGTTTGCTGTTGGTGGGAAGTGAATCTCGTACTTTAGGTCATACAACGTCAGTTGCGTAACTGACGTGTAGAGTCTGTGGTTGAGATTCATCCCTGTGCTTCCCTGGTTGTGGGAGACTGTTAGGCAACTGAGGTGGTTCCATCTGCTCATTTCGAAGCAAGTGCTGATCATCCACGTAGGCCTTGACCCGTGTATCTGGGCTCTCTTCTCCTAGGGGCAACTTGCTTTTGTGGGTGTCACAGATCTTGACCAGCTCCTTCCATGCATTTGCATGACGGAGATACTGCCTTTCCCAATTCTCTCTGAAGCGTGTCACCGCAGGTGAAGTAAGCTTCCTATTCTGTCTGAGGTCATAGGCCTTCTGAGGTATTGTGGCTTCTCCAGAGGGTTGGACATCTAAAGGCGGTTATTGGGAACCAGGCTCTAAATTTACATCAAGGGTGGTTGGAGAGTTGGAGTCCCCTGGTACATCAGAGACATCTGTCATGGCTGAAGCAGTTGCCATGCTTCAAATTGGCAGAAGGTGACTTTGGAAAAGTTTAGTGATTTTCCGTGCAATTCCCTTTTTGTACTAGGGTGTGCTGCAAGCAGGTAGAAGAAAGTAGAATTGCTGCTGAATTTAATACTTGAGCACGTAGGTGGCGCTGCAGAGTCTGGGTGATGCCAGTACAGCACACAGTATGGCTGTTTCTAGGGTGCGTTGTGAGCTTGCAACACAAGGGGGCACTAGAGGTTGTGTAGTGAAATCTGAAGACTAGAGGGCTGGACGCAGAAATATGCGTAACAGAGTCTGAAGACTTGAGGGCTGAACGCAGTAATATACTTGTTAGTGTCGCTTGCTCCACAAGGTAGCAATAGAGCGTCTGGAAGACGCTGTTGCTACGCTCATGTTAGGTTGCAGTTAATCTTGGAACCTTGAATTAAATTGATTAAATTGTCTACAATAGTTGCAAAAAGGGATTGTCATTGGATAAACACATAGTGGAAAAATATGGGAAATTTTTCCTTGACCACCAGTTGGTGTGGGAGGATGTCGTTCTCCCATACTGAGTCTGGTAGGTTGCAATTAATCTTAGAACATTTGAATTAAATTCATTAAATTGTCCACAATAATTGCAAAAAGGGATTATCATTGTAAGCATATAGTGGTAAACTCTGGGAAATTCCTCCTTGAGCACCAGAAGTTGCCGTGGGCTGCTTTAAGATTCAGAAAATCCCCTTTCTGGAGTGTAAGCATTAACAAGTCAGAAGAGAAGATAGAACTCAAGAAAGAAAGGATCCCTCTCTGTAATCCAAACAGACTGTATAACTTTAAATGGAGCAAGGCTTCCTGAACCTCTGTGGTTGGATAGAGAAAGAGGGGGGGAATTCCTCCCAGCAGCGAAGCAGGCTTTTCAAAGTTTACAGGGAGGGAGGGAAATCAGCATTTCTAAAGAGCTTTGAGACAAAGGGCTTCTACCTCGTGGGCAGTCCGTTTCTATAGCGATGAGGTATTTTAATTACTGACTTCCTGTGGAAGCTTTTGGTTGGAAGGGCCAGTGAGATGCAGTCCTTGTCTCAGAAGGAAGGAAAAAAGGAGCAAATTATCTTCAGCTGCTGTGAATACATTCAATTTCTAGCTTCTAGCCCACAAAGGGAAATAGTCCTCTTGTAACTGAAGGGATTAAGTGATAAATGGAATGCTTGGCCCCTGCTTGTAGATGAACTCCTCTTTAGATAACAGCGATGTAACATGAGACATAGCACATCTTTTGCTGAAGAGATAAGGAGGGGGAATTTGCCCCTTCCTGGCTTGATACGAAGACAAAGGAATCCTGCCTCAGTAAAGGAAGAGAAAAAGGGATTGAAGGAGGCAAATTTGATAGCCTTTGAAAGCCAGAGCATAGGATATTTGAAAAGTCTCTTGCGTAAAAGGGGAAGGGGGATTCTTGCCCCCCTGAAATTCAAACTGACTGTCATGCCCCTGGTGAAGTCTGACTCTGAGGAAGAGGAGAAACAGCCAACAAGGAGTGGGAGTGTGGCTCCAGAGGTGGTGGAGGAGGCTGGGGAAGGGCAGAGGCCGGCTGAGCAGTCAGAGGAGGATCCAGGCCCATCCCCTATCCATCCTAGGTCACGCAGGGAGGAGAGGATCAGGGAAAAGCGAGGTCTACTCAAGAGGAGATTACCATGATCCTCCTCATGGCTTGCAGGTGGGAGCTATGTATATAAGTTTGCAACTGCGCAGTTAGAATTGCTGAAGTCAATTAGTGTTTACCTTGAAAGAGGTTTTATCTTTGCTGGCGTTCTTCCCATGGACTTTTCTCGATTATTTTCCTGGAGTTTATAAGTAGTTATCTTGGCTTGCTTTGGAACTCTCATCAATGCGGTTTGTTTTGGTTTTCTGTTTGCCTCATTATTTACTTTTGTGACTTTAAACTGTGCCTAATAAAACAGTGAAGTTAAGTTGAAGGCTTTACCAGACTTTAATTTATGTTTTGGGTTTTGGGTTATTTTGAGAGACTACGGATCATCACACTGAGACACAGAGCTTAGCATTCTACATTCACTCCTGGCTTCAACATTACTTGCTTTATCACAAATCCAAATTAACAGTCTTTATACTGATGGGCTTCAGGATTTCAAATTAAACCATCTAGTGGATTTTTAAGCTGTGTAGATGCAGATAGATAAACTCAACAAGACGTCCATAACAAAGTACATTTATTGGTTCATCAGGTATCCTCATAACTCACATTTGTGATGTTCTTCTTTAACGACCAATCCTTTGCATATCTGCCTTGTAGGTAAAAGATGGTTATCTCCTAACCCATCTCATAGCGATAGAAAGCAGCTGCCATGGGTTAGGGAGTTCAGGCAAAAGTGAGGAAAACTCCCCCAGCCCATCGAGGGTCAAATTAGTGACCAATCGGGATTACAGATGTGGCCACGTGACATGAATTCCTGCAACTGTTATTTATTTTTCCCTCCAAGCCTTTAATCATCTTAGTTCCTAGTCTCTTGCATTTTTTTGCTATCCTTGGTTGGAACTTTTAAGGGCAGAGGTTCAGCAGGAATCTCTTCAAGGTGAAATGTTTAGCCTTTCCGAGACTCCCTTTTGCCTTGAATGGACCCTTATTTAATAACGTCTTCTTTTTGCCAAGCTTGACTTTCTGATTTCCTGGACCCCATCACCCATTCTTTTGGCACTAGATGGAAATGTTTTAGCTTCAGGTTCTTCCCTTTCACAGTATGCCTCTTATGTAGAGTAGAAAAAAAGAGAAAGAAAAAGGACTGATTTTTTTTATTTTAGAACGATTTTTGGACTTTCCAGATTAGCCTACCATCCTGGAATTACCTTCTAACTTGCATCCAAGATCACCAAGATGGTTTCAGTGAGGAAACACGTAGTATCTTGAACTTCATTTCTGAGCAGGAACTTGGAAAAAAAATACTAGTGGTTTTTGGAAGTACCAACAAGAGAGGAAAAATCTAATTCTTGGCTTTTTTTTTAGATCAAATCACTTCTATCAACAGAAGTATTGGAACAGGCCACAGAATTTATGGCACAACTAACAAAACACAACAAGAGCACAGAAAGCCCAGTTGCCTCTTGAAAAAGCACTTTTGGGACAACCATGACCTGGATGACTGAAAATCTCCATAGACCTTATGACCACAATTGAGCCTGATGTTTCTGTGGCTAAGCAAGGCAGTGGTTAAGTTTTTTTTAAAGAAGAGATTGGACAACCATTTTAGATTAGATTGGTTTAGAATTCTTTATTGGCCAAGTGTGATTCTCCTGCTTGAGCAGAGGGTTGGACTAGAAGACCTCCAAGGTCCCTTCCAATTCTGTTATTCTGTTAAATGAATCACCCCCAATTTTATGACCTTTATTGCCAGGGTTGTTACGTTGCAAATTGCTGCATTTGTGATCTGAATCATGTGGGTTTTTTAAGCGAATCTGGCTTCTTCCATTGACTGCTCATCAGAAGCAATCTGGGAAAGTCTTCAAAGGTGGTCAGCTGACCTCAGGACAGTGCAACCGTGATAAATATGAGTCAGTCTCCAAGTGTTTGAATTTTGATCAGGAGACCATGGGGATGTTGCAGTGGTTGTAAGTAGGCGAACTGGCCATAGGTCACTTTTTAAACTTTTTTTGTTGTAATTTTGAACTGTCACTAAATGAAGTCGGGCTGCCTGTAATTTTATTTCTACTTGGAAACTGCTGCTCTGACATTTTGCTCAAAACTAAAAAATATCTATGAAAGTTTGATTTTAGGTTTTGATGGTGAAAATGATTTTGTTATTATATGGAAATATGAAATGTAAAGAAAAAAGGGTTTTTTGTTTTTTGTTTTTACTGCCTTGAGAATTGCAGGTTACCATTATTTTTCCTGTCTCTGGATTTTTTTCTTTTTCAAAATTTCCTAATTTCTGTTTTTTTTTCTGTATTTTTATTTTATAATTAAACTTAGTAAATTTAAAAATAAAAATGCAGTTATACAGAAGAACTGTCTCTTTGAATGTTTCCTTAAGTTTTTTCTTTATTTATACTTCATTTTGCATGCATGTTTAATTGACTTTCTGTGCTGGGAAAATGTATTTATTTTGGTTGAAAATGACATTTACAGTATTCTTCTGTTCCAAAGTTTTTTCATATGTTTTATTTTTGTGTTCTGTAAGTAATCTTGTGAGGGCACTGTGTCTTGGGAGGCATTAAGAGAATATTGATCCATCTGTCCATGCAAGAAGATATGCAGATTGGTTTTATATAAAACCATCACCAATATTTTTTTTTAGAAACTTGCCTGGTGAGGAGCCATGTCATTGTGTCTAGATCAGAGGTGTCTAACCTTCGCAAATTTAAGACAAGTGGACTTCCACTCGCAGAATTCCTTAGCCCGCCATGCTGGTTGATAACCATAGTCATAAGTGTGAAAAACAGTCATAAGTCACTTTTTTCAAACCAAAGTTGTCACTGTTTTCAAACCAAAGGTCACTAAACCAATGGTGGTAAATCAAGGACTACCTGTGTACCAGCTATGCACACTAGCCAAAAATTCAGAAAGGAATCAAGAACAACTTCATGTCCCCTCAAACCCTACACACAAACAGCAACAATAACAATTGCTGGGGACTTCCGGTTTGCAAGCTTTCGGCGGCGGCAGGGATTCGCGACCGCGTGATCCCTGCTGCGTTCGCCGCCAAGGTTCCCCCGATCCATTTGGATCTGGGGGATATAGCTGCCCCGTAGAGGCAGCTGAAGACAGGGGGGATCCGGCAAGGGGTTTGGGGGTGCTGCAAACCCCCTCGCCAGCCGGCTAAACCCCCTTTTCCCGAGGCGGAGGAACGGCGGTCAGCAATGGCCGCCACGAAGAAAGCTGCAGCCGGGAAAGCAGGTGCAGGAGGGAGAAAGCTGGAAGAAAAGTGAAAGTTGCTTCTAACCGGGACAGGACACGAGAAAGTGACCTGGAACCTTGAAGGCTGCTAAGTATATATTATTCCTTGTGAGAGTTACGAGCTGCGAATACTCTAAAGGGGAAAGTTTTTTCTTTGTTCTACTCTCCTTCCTAAAGTGACAGCGGAAAAAAAAACAAAAAAAACTTTTTGGCTGTGAGTGGGAAGGGAGAGTGAAAAAGAATTAGAGCAAAAATTGAAAATAAGGAGAAGATTGCCTAGAATTGCAAAGAGTTCTTAAACATTAAAAAACTTCCAAATATATATATATATTTGAAAAGGATTTGTGATTACTTTAACCCCAGAAAGAGAAAGTGAAGAAGAAGAAGGTATCTAAAAGAAATAGTCTGTTTGGATTGTTTGGTGATTTTGGAACCTTTGGAAATTACTTCTGATTAAAACATCTGGGTGGTTGTTTGGAAAAACCTTTTCTCTACACAATGGCATCATCTATGGATGGATTGAAACTTATATATCAAAAATATGAAAGAGAAAAACAAGGAGGGGAAGATGGTCTTGACACTATTTTTCAATACTTAGAAATGGCGGTTTATACTTATGTGAAGCAGAATGAGGATGATGGGGACAAAGAAGAAGAAGAAGCCATCTTTGATGAACAAATGACTTTGATTGGAGAAGGGAAAAAGCAAGAGAAAAAGGAAAAAAGGTCTTTAAGATCTGGAAAAACAGCCCAAAAAGAGAAGAATAAGGTGAAAAGGGGACATTATGTTAAGAAACAACAGAAAGGGGGAAAGCAGAATAAAAGGGAGGTGGAGAGACAAGGGGTTAAAGAGGATAAGGAGAAGAAGAAGCAAGAGAGAAAGGAAGGGATGAGAAGCCCTAATGGTGGGGAGCAAGATGTTAAGAAGCAAAAGTTTTTTAGAGATAATGGATAAATCTTATTGTTAAAGGGATTCTAGAAAGGTACATAAGACTGCATTTTTATACCTGTATTTAGAAGTAATCATAGAAAATTAGAAACAATATGTAACTTAAAATGTGATAAAATATTTAATATAAATTAGTGAAATTTTTGGTTAAGAAAAAGGGAGTACTGTAATGAAATATGATTCAAGATTGTGATGTGGGGCGGGGGGTAATAATTTTTGGAAAGCATAAGCATGATATTTAATTGAAATGGATAAAATGTTTAAGATATAAATGATTGTTAATATTAATGATTAGAATATGGTATATTAGTGAAATTCTTTGTGAAATGAGATTTGAAGTAGAAGAAGAAGGAACATTTTAATGAAATATCGAGCTATAATATGTGATGTGGGGGGGGGAATAATTATGGAAAATAGGGCTCCCACAAAAGTATGTGATTTAATTGAAAAGCAATGAGTTAAGATATGAATGAATATCAATATTAATGAATAGATTTGTATTACTTTTGATAATATAGTATAATTTTAGAATGTACCAGACAGAATCCCAATGTATGTCATGTGTTTTATATGAAGTGGGGAAAGAGATAAAGGCATCATACTCCATATAGTGTACAGGAGAAGTCTTTCTTCTTTCTTTAAAGAAGAAAAATAAATGGTTGGCTGGAATAGAACAGACAAAGAATAATAAATATTATGATATGAATTGAGAGGAGATAAATAAAATAAAATAAAATTGAGAAAATTTAAAGGAGAGGAGAAGTCATATAGAAAATTGAAAATGCTAATAAGATATGAAATGGTATGTAAAATGAATATGAATTTGAATTTGTGTCTGTACCAAGAGTTTTAACCCGGGATTAAGCAACTTTCAGAAAAGAGATTTTTTTATGTTATTATGTTTTTGTGTTTATGTGTATTTATGTATTGTTTGTCTTGAAAATAAAATTTGTTTTTTAAAAAAACAAAGAATAACAATTGCAGATGTAATTGACACACATATTGTACTAGCTGCTTGTCCTGCAAATTAACTTAATATAACCCTACTGAAAGAGAGAGAGTGACCGACAGATATAAATACATACATTTTTTTCTTATAAAACTGTTCATCTTCTAACCCAGGATGAAATACACCTGGCTTATAATACCTCCATTGTTTCTCAGCCTTTCCATTTTTTTTCCCTTGGAAAATTGAGGAAATACCTCCTGTTGATCTTGATGGGTGAGTTTCAGATACCCAAGCTTAGCCAAGCAATTTTATTTTCATATTCCCTAAGTATTGTATTTTAATTTCCTCAAAATGCTTACAGCTGAGTGGGTTACTGCATTCTTCTTCATTTTGATTGAGATTTATACTGCCAGTTGAAAATGTGCGTAAAAGTTTATGAAAGATTGCTAGAAAAATGCAGCTGTGTGTGTATTTAGTTTAAGAATTTTTTTTTCTGTTTCAGTCTAATCCCAAAGCTGCTTTTTCAAGAGGCAACTGGACTTTCTTGTTTTTCTTTGAAGACATTTCACTTCTCATCCAATCAGCTTCTTCAGCTCTGACTGGATGGTGGGCAGTGGAAGGTTTTATACTCCTTGCAGTCATCTGGTCATTTGCATTCTTTTAGAGAGTTGTTGAGGCTGCTTGGAGGTTTTTCTGTGACCTCAGGGTCACCTGAGTGGTGCTCCTGGTTCCTGTAGTCTGCAATTTTCCCCCTGGAAATCCATTCCTACTCCCACGCCATTCAAAGGGTGTTCATTCCAAATTGTATAGCTAAAAGTCTGTACAGATTCTCAGTCATCCAAGTCACAGTTGTCCCAAAGGTGCTTTTTCAGGAGGCAACTGGACTTTCTGGGTTTTGAAGACATTTCGCTTCTCATCCAAAGAAGCTTTTTCAACTGAAGTAGCTTCTTGGATGAGAAGTGAAACTTCTTCAAAGAAAAACCAGAAAGAAGCTCCATAGATGTTTCATTCTAAAAATAAAACAATAATGGTAGTCATATTTTTAGTATTTTTTTCTATCTCTATTTTTCCATTTTTATTGTAATTTAAAATTTTTTTATATATCATATTATTTTAAATACTGTATTTCAATGCAATCATATTTATAAAATATATTTAAAAATTATGGAAATTCCATTATTTTGAAAGCTTAAGGAATTGAAAATAAGAAAGAAAAAAGTGAGAATTTTATCAATATTAATATCATTTTAGGATGTCAATATTGGAAGCATAGAATTACTTAATTTTTCATCCAAAATTGAGTATCACATGAAAAAGGATCACTGATCATATCAAAAGTAGTAGTTATGTGACAATAGTTTCAGTCTGAAATTAATTGCTGAATGTTAAGATCTGCAATGTTTGTGTATTGATAGAGATGAACCAAATTTACACAAATTAAAATGGATTTAATGCTCTTTGGGCTCAACTGTCTTCCAGGTTCTCCTACTTAGGGCAGTATTTCTCAACTTCAGCATAGGTGGACTGCCAGAATTCCTCAGCTGGCACCTGGGGAATTCTGGGAGTTGAAGTCCTGCTATCTTACATTGGCTCAGATTGAGAAACACCACTTTAGGGCTTTTGCTATAATTTGATTATTTCAAATAATCATGTAAAAGCTTTTCCTGTAAAATCGGGTTTTTTTCCCCTTCAAGGTTGGAGAAGGCTGAACTATTGCAATACAACTAGTCCTCGACTTACAACAGTTCGTTTAGTGACTGTTGGAAATTACAGTGACTGTGACAATTTTTCATGCTTATGGCCACTGCAGCAAAACCCCCCCCCAGTCATATGATTAAAATTTACACGCTTGGCAACTGGCATGTACGATGAATTGCCATGTTCTGGTGTCACGTGATCCCATTTTGCAATCTTCTGACAAGCAAAGTCAATGAGGAAGCCAGATTCTTTAACAACCCTGTTACTAACTTAGCAACTGCAGTGGTTCCCTTACCAAATGTGGCAAAGAAAGTCAAAAAATGAAGCAAAACTCACTTAACAAATTTCTTACATAACAAGATAAACTTTGGGCTCAATTGTGGTCATAAGTTGAGGACTACCTGTACTGGATTTCTAAGGTGGGTGCTGGGATGTTGGGAAACGAGTGGATCTCCTAAGCAAGCCACTCAGTCCACATGCAGAAAAATCTGGGAAGAAACCTTTCAGATCACCCAAACTCCATCTTAATTAGTTTGCTATTGTGATGGGCTGTGAGAATGACCTTGGGAGAGAGCAGGAAGAGGAGCTGAAAAGCAGGTTGTATAACTAATAAAACAATGAAATTGCAAAAGAAAACTGGAGAGGGAGGGTCTATGTGCACTGAAATGGCCTGGCACATAACAGCATCTGCAGGTGGGTGGGGGTAATTGAAGACCCAAATCATTTGTCCCAACATGTATTGTACGTTGGAAAGACTGTGGGAGACAGGAAGAAGAGTCACAGACTAGGCAAGTCAGCTAAGAGATAGTTGAGGCTCACAGAAGGAATTGGGGTGTGTCAAACATCCCAGAAAGGAACCCTCTCTAGTTTCTTGGGAAGGCAAGAAGTGGGGGGGGAGCTGTATATTCAGATTTGCACAATTCTTGTACTGTAACTTTACAATAAAGGTAGTTAGTACTCATGGTTGGTGCTTCCTGTCTGGACCACCGCTCACGGCTGACAGCTACAGATAATTCTTGACTTATTGAGCCCAACATTTCTCTTGCAAAGTGAGACAGTTGTTAAATGAATTTTGTCCCATTTTATCACCTTTCTTGCTACAGTGGTTAAGTGAATACTGCAATTGTTAGATTAGTGACATGGTTGTTAAATGAATTTAGCTTCCCCGTTGAGTTTGCTTGTCAGGAGTTTGCAAAAGGGGACGATATGATCCCGGGACATTGCAGCTGTCATAAATATGAGCCAGTTGCCAAGCACCCGAATTTTGATCACATGATAGTGAGAAAGCTGCTATGGTCATAAGTGTGAAAAGTGGTCATAAGCCATTTTTTTCAACGCTGTTCTAACTTCAAATGGTCATTAAGTGAACGGTTGTAAGTCAAGGACTTACCTGTATAAAGCAGGCATGGAAATTCAATATGCAGTTTCTAATATTCTGTAGATCCCAAAACCAGCATTCAAGATACCTTCCTAAAATCGGTGTCATTCTTTTCTCATAATTTCAGCTTGACCCTCTTTTTCCACCCTTAGAGTTTACTTTGCCTTCTGGTTTTTTCCCCCCCAACCTCCCCAGAGCTTCCCTCTTAACTCCTTTCATTATCCTCCCCCCACCACTCGGCCTGTTTCGGGTGCAAGCAACTAAGGGAGCGCAGCATTTGATCGCCACGTGGGGAGGCCCCCCAGTTCCACGTATCAAATGGCTGGGGATGAAAACGCTGTAACTCCACACCAGCAACTGGATCCTTCACCTCCCTTCTGCTTCGGCCCTTCAGGCCCTTCGCTGTTGGGGGAGGCTTTCTCGTGAAAGCAATCTTTGGATATCCCCTTACAGAACCTGTTTGTCTTCCTGGCCCTGCTGCAAAACAAAGCTGTTTTTGAATGGAAAACAAGAGGAAAGTTCTTCCCTTGAAATGGATTTGAAAGGCAGCCGCCTGTTTTGTCCTGTTTAAAATTCAGCAGCGAATTTGTGAAAAGCACACCAGCCCCTTTTTCTGTGTTGCTTCTGCAAATCTTTAATAATCCATAAAAGCTGAAGGTTATAGGGGCCCTTCCCCTCATGAATTTCATGGCTGGATTTATTAGTTCACTTCCAATGAGCTAGGCAGGTAGCTTATTTACAACTATTCATTTAGTGACCGTTTTAAGTTACAATGCACTAAAAATGTGATAACCAGTTCTCACACTTACAGCCGTTATAAGCATCCCCACCAAATCCACCGCCCTCAGCAGCCAGCCTGTCTTTAGGATGGTTGCAGAAGTCATTTGTGACCTCCCCAGCTGGCTTCTGATGAGCAAGGTCAAAGGAAGGAGTTAGTCTCACTTAATGATGTGATTCATTTAAGCACTGCAGTGATAAGCTTTACAATCCTGGCACAAAAAATAAGATTGGGTGCAACTCACTTAACAGCCACCTGAAATTCTGGTCGCAAGTGGAGTCATAAGTCAAAGACTACCTGTACAATGACTGAAAATGGTTGGCAGGGGTTCCTGCCCATTGGAATCAGGAAATATGTAGAAGGAAGCACTAAAACAGGCCCTGCATAGTTTGGAGTGGGTGGTAGAATAGCCTAGCCTAGCCTAGCCTAGCCTAGCCTAGCATAGAATAACAGAATTGGAAGGGACCTTGGAGGTCTTCTAGTCCATCCCCCTGCTCAAGCAGGAGACCCGATACCATTTCAGACAGGTGGCTTTCCAGTCTCTTCTTAAAAACCTCCAGTGATGGAGCACCACAGCTTTTGAAGACAAACCGCTCCAGTAATAAAATGCCAAACCAATTGGTGTTTTTGGATCCAGAGACAATAAAGATACCAGACTCCACCATTTAAGACAAACCTCTTCTTGAAAGCCTCCACTGATGGAGCACCTACAACCTCTGAAGGCAAGATGTTCCACTAATTAATTGTCCTCACTGTTAGGAAAATTATCCTTAGTTCTAGGTTGCTTCTCTCCTTGATTAGTTTCCATCCATTGTTTCTTGTCTTGCCTTCTGGTGCTTTAGAAAATAGTTTGACCTCTTCGTCTTTATGGCAGCCCCTCAAATACTGAAACACTGCTCTCTCATGCCACCCCTAGTCTTTCTTTTCACTAGAATAGACATGCCTAATGTCTGGTTGGGATAGGAAGGTCTATCTCACTTCAGAAAACCCCAAATAAAAGAATAGAATACTCACAGGTTCTCTCCACACTGCTCCCAGATGTGATGAGTACAAATTGGCATTTGCACCTTTGTCCCAAGTACAGCCCCAGTTTTAAGAAATGGGAATGGCTCCCATTTTCTCCTGTGGAAAATGGAATCACTGAATTGAAGGAACTGTTTCAGGGAATGCAGTACAGGCAGTCCTCAACTTACGACCACAATTGACCCCAAAATTTATGTTGCTAAGCAAGACAGCTTTTAAATGAGTTTTGCCCCATTTTATGACCTATCTTGCCACATTCAATGAATCCCTGCTGTAGTTAAGTTAGTTACACAGTTGTTAAGTGAACCTGGTTTTCCTGTTGACTTACTTGTTAGTAGGTGACACGAGGAGATCACATGACCCCAGGACACTGCAACTCATTAATACATGCCAATTGCCAAGCGTCTGAATTTTGGTCACGTGACTATGAGAATGCTGCGACATAAGTGTGAAAACCTTGTCATCATAAGTCTCTTTTTTCAGTGCCTGTCATGCCCCTGTTGGAATCTGATTGGGGGGGGGTGAGCAGCTGACAGGGAGTGGGAGTGTGGCTTCGGTGGCTGTGGAAGAAACTGGGGAAGGGCATAGTCCAGTTAGGCCTTCAGAGGAAGACCCAGGCCCACCCCTTCCTCATCCTAGGGCAAGCAGGGAGGAGCGGAGAAGGGAGCGACATAGGTTACAGGGAAGAAAAAGGCCCTGATTCCCTTCATTAGCTGCAGCTGGGGAAACAGGATAAAGAGGGTGTTTGTGCACAGAATGGAAGCAAAGCGTGCATTGTCTTTGTCAAGTCCTATCTGGGTTCTGGCATCCTCCCAACTGTGTGAGTTTCGTTATTCTTTGAAGTCTGCAATTCCTTATCCTGCCCTGTCTTGTTAATTGCTGCAGCATGGTTTGTGTTGGTTTTTATTTATAATCTATATGTACTTTGGGTTCGGACTGAATTTCTTCCCTTTAAAACTATTCTTGGGAGAGTTTTTTCTCCAGCCAATGATAACTGGACATCGGGGGCCAAGTTGAAGGGACTTTATCTACTTTTGTGACTTTGTGGCTTTTGTACCATGCCCCAGGTCATCACAGTGCCACTGCAACTTCAAATGGTCACTAAATGAATGACTGTAAATCAAGGACTACTTGTATAGATAAATCTCTTGTCACCAGATTCTGGGAAATGGTCTTTTTTAGCCACAGACCTTGCAAGTGTCTTCTTCTGCTGCTACAGAAGATCTCCATCTTGGAGAACCAGCATTCCATCTGATTATTCTAGTTTTGTTCCTGCCAACTATAATTCCTGGCCTTGAGATTTTGATGGGTTTGTGTTTGGATGTGTTTAATGGCTTTTACCAAGGAGGGAAGGTCCCAATATTTTTAACATGTAGAATTCCTGACAAAACACAGAAAAACAGATGCTTTACAGACCATCAAACATCCTTTGCAGGCTAAAACATCTTGTGCTAAACAGGCCCTCAGAAACTTTTAATACAGGTAGTCCTCAACTTACAACTGTTCATTTAGTGACCATTCAAAATTACAACATCAACGAAAAAAGGGACTTATGAACATTTTTCATCACTTACGAATATTGCAGCATCCCCATGGTCATGTGATCAGAATTCAGACTCTTGGCAACTGGGTCGTATTTATGATGGCTGAAATGTCCTGGGGTCATGCAATCACCTTTTGCGACCTTGTGACAAGCAAAGTCTATGAGAAAGTAAAATTCACTTAACAACCGTGTTACTAACTTAACGACTACACTAATTCACTTAACAACTATGGCAAGGAAGGTCTTAAAATGAGGCAAAAATCACTTAACAAATGTCTTGCTTAGCAACAGAAATGTTGGGCTCAATTGTGGTTGTAAGTCAAGGATTCCCTGTATGTCTTGCCTTGAAAATCCTCTTCATCTCATGAAATGATGGAAGCTAATCCCTCAATTTAAATTTATCCATTTATTCTTCATTTCAGCCTACTGCAACCTGGATCCCTATCCCGATATATATCTGTATGTGAAATCTATATTGAGATATTATTGCATGATAAAATATTAAATTAGCCAGCATTCAAAAGCAGCTCTAATGAAAGATGATAGCAATATAGTCCAATAGCCATTAAGGACAATCTGATAGTCTGATGGTGCTTAATTGAAGTGTGTTAATTTTCATATTTAAATATCATTATGATAAAATATAGCTAAGCTGCCAAGATTATAGTTTGTAGTAAAATGAGCAACTGAAATTACAAGAGGAAAAAAGGAAAAGCATATGAGAACTCAGTAGGATATATTTTTCAAAAAATATATTTGAAACTGTATGGATAGACTATAAAAAGACCAACCATTTTGTTTCATTAATTTGTTAAAATTTTTTTACAGCTAGTCCTTGAAGTATGACCACAATTGAGGCTAAAATTTCTGTTGTTAAGTGAGAATTTTACCCCATTTTATGACATTTCTTGCCATAGTTAAGTGAATCACTGCAGTTAAGTGAGCAACACAGTTGTTAAGTGTTAAGTGTTAAGTGTTAAGTGTTAAGCTTCTCCATTGATTTTGTGAGAAGGCTGCAAAATATGATCACATGACCCCGGGATATTGCAACTGTCATAAAAATGAGTCAGTTGCCAAGCATCTGAATTTTGATCATGTGACCATGGGGATGCTACAATAGTTGTGTGAGAAAGGGTCATGTCACTTTTTCAGTGCCGTCATAACTTTGACTAGCCACTAAATGAACTCTTGTAAATTGTGGACTACCTACATAATGCTCTCAGTGTACATAAAACAAAAGACACATTCGTCAAGAGTCAAGAATCATAAGTTACAACATTTAATAATAGTCATAGGGTACAATAAGCAATCAAATCATACTAGGAAACAGTCAATAAAAATTGTTAGGCTACAAGCAACAAGGTTACAATCATACAGTCATAAGTTGGAGGAGATGGGTGAAAGGAAGGGTGGGATGATTAATAGTAATAGTAATGCAGACTTAGTAAATAGTTTGACAATGTTGAGGGAATTATTTGTTTAGCAGAGTGATGGCGTTCAGGAAAAAAAACTCTTATTGTGTCTAGGATTATAAATAATAAAGCAATAATGACTGAAAACCAAGAAAAGTCACAAATACCATAGCAGGCAATACCTAATTAAGGGGGAATAAAGAGCTTTCTCAAAAAGTTTTTAAATATTTTCTTTGTTCCAAAAGTAATGACAATCTATGATTAAGGGAAAGTGTTTGTATCAAAAAAGTGATTCTGGGTATGTCCTGTTCATGGATTTTTTGGCGGTGATACATACATTATAACAGTGACATAAATGTGTGTATACATTCTGTAGATTTTTTGTGAATTTCTTGGTAGACGTTCTCTATGCACTGCCTGCTGAAAGGTAGTTGCTTTAGCTTTATATTCTTTTTATTGAGTAGTTATGCAAAGCAGCATTGCATTTTAGCTTGTCCTTTGAAAATAAAAAGAAACTGAGTGCATTTAGCTAAAATATTTTCTTGTCCAGCCTACATGACTTGATGACCACATAAGCCCATCACATTCTGGCACCATCTTGATATGTTACATGCATCCATTGCATATAAACAAGAGGTAGGGAGAGCTTCATTGTCCAGCTGTGGCTGCCTTTTTTTGACTGTCCCTGAAGATGCTGAGACTCTGGAAAGAGTGCAGAGAAGGCAACAATGAGGATTAGGGGACTTGAGGCTAAAATATGAAGAACGGTTGCAGTGAAAAGAAGGACTAGGGATGACATGATATAGTAATGTTCCAATATTTGAGGGGCTGCCACAAAGATGAGGGGATCAACCTTTTTAACTTAATGTCCTTTTTCTGTGGCATTTTCTGTAGCTCTTTTTCAAGTCCTTTATACTTATCCTCTAAAGCAAGAGAAGAACCAATGGATAGAAACTAATCAAGGAGAGAAGCAACCTAGAACTAAGCAGAAATTTCCTGACAGTGGAACGGTTTACCTCCAGACATTGTGGGGGCTCCATCACTGGAGGCTTTTAAGAGATTGGATAGCCATTTGTCTGGAAAAATAGAGGCTCTCCTGCTGGGGCAGGAGGTTGGACTAGAAGGCCTCCAAGGTCCCTTCCAACTCTGTTATTCTGTGCTCCTGGCTGGGACAATTTCTAGATTTCCCAGCTAAGTGATAAGGAATGGGTAGTTCCTGCAAAATATTTGGAGAACATTGATTGGGGAAGATTATTGTATTGTAATGTCTCAGGAGATTCTCAGTCATCCAGGTCATGGTTGTCTCAAAGATGCTTTTCAAAAGGCAACTGGACTTTTTTGGTTTTGTCTTTGAAAATGATTCCTTTGTCATCCAAGAAGAACCAAACTAAAGAAGCTTCTTGAATGAGAAAGCAAGATGTTTTCAAGCAAAAGAGCAAGAAAATCCAATTGCCTTTTGAAAAACAACTTTAGGACTGCATTGGAATACATGATGTAAGCCAAAAATACTCTATAACTAACTTGAGATCTTCAAGCTAACAGTAACGTAACTAGAATTGGACAATTGAACTCCTAAAACAATGGTTGAAAAACTCCCAATGTGACTGAGACAGCTTAACTTTCAGACTCAAAATTTGTAGAGTTGTATCATTTTGGTTTAATCCCTTTCAGGGTGAAATTGGCTGAAATTTAGTGCACATATCACTTTATGCATCCTTTTTGTTTGCTGGTTGATCAGTATAAATCCACTTTTTAAGTGTTAAGTAGTATCAATTTATTCAAAGTTCTCTTTGAAAAAAAAATAGGTAGAAAGTTGATTTTTGCTAACTGAAATAGTTGGCTCCTGCTGCTGCCTGCTCCAGAGATGGAAACATTTATTTATTTTTTAAATTATTTGGGCGTTTTGTTGAGGCCTTGTATAGACCTCACTGATTTTTTAATCTCACTCCTGGTAGTTTGCAGTGGTTTAAATTTTTTTTCCCCCAGCCTTACCTGAAAATACCAGAGATTGAATCTAGGGTCCACTGCAGAAAAAGCACATTATGCACTGTATGCTACAAATATTCCAGCAATTCTAGCTGTGTGCATTAAGAGACATGAGATAATCATGCTGCAATTCCATTTTGGAATGCTTGAGATGAAATCAGGTGGACACACTGAATTTCAACATATCCAACAATCACCATCTTAGCTAGCCCCCACCTCATACACAAAATGAAATAAAAACAGAGTGTGGAGATTCTAGTCATCGATGTCATGGTTGTCCCAAAGATGGTTTTTCAAAAGGCAACTTGGACTTTCTTTGTTTTTCCTTGAAGACATTTCGCTTCTCATCCAAGAAGCTTCTTCAGTTCTGAATCAAGCAAATGTGTAGACCAGTGTTTCCCAGCCTTAGCCATTTTAAGATGTGTCGACTTCATCTCCCAGAATTCCTCAAATACCATTGGTCCCTATCATGTCAGATGCACAGTGCAGGTGAAGTCACTTTGCCTCTGAGTTTGTCCATTCACTCCTATAAATTTCAAAGGCTGCAGAGGTTTCTTTTAATGCTCTTAGGCTGAGTGGCAGGCTGAGTTTTATTTCTAAATATTTCTATTTAGCATTCATCCCAATAAAAGAAATTAAGTTGAAAGTTACCATGCTACAAAGCAAATCATCATGTTTTATTTTGAAGACTTCTGGATCCCCAGGTAGAAGTCTTGCTGGAAAGGAAAAATGATAGAGGCCCATAGCCTAGATCAGGAGAGTCCAACCTTGGTAACTTTAAGACTTGTGGACTTCAACTCCCAGAATTCCCCAGCCAGCATGAATTCTGGGAGTTGAAGTCCACATATCTTAAAATGGCTAAGATTAGGAAACATTGGTCTAGCACAGTGGTCGCCAACCAGTGGGCTGGGGACCACTGGTGGTCCGCAAGAAAATTTTGATAGTCCGCAGAGAAATGGCACCCCCACATGGCCCGCAGGAACACAAGGCTTGCATCGCTTGCATTGCGAACAACATGAGGCAGTGAGGGGAGGGGGGAAAGGGCGTAGAGGGGGAACTTGCCCCACTCGCCTGGCCTGGCCTGGCCACCAGGCTGCTTCTTTCTGCTTCTTTCTTCTTCTGGTTTTGGCTACACACAAGGAAAGCAGCAAGTCTTTCTTTCTCTCCCCCAAACTCCACCAGAAATGAGTCTTTGGGACCCTGCAAGGCCTCCTGCTCCAAGAGGCTGTGCTGGCGCGACAAGTCTCACAAAGACTCATTTCTGGCGGAGTTTGGGGGAGAGAAAGAAAGACTTCTGCTTCAGCTGCTTTCCTTGCATGAAGCCAAAAGTCTGTCCCCCCCCCCCGCAAGAATGGAGCTGGAGACAGTAAAGGATAATCGATCAGTAGGAATACAGGGTGGGGAATTTCCCTGCAGACTTTGCAGACAGAGACCTTGGGAAAATCCCCCCAAAAGTCTGCAGGAAAATCACCCACCCTGTTTTCTTACCAATCATTCTTTATTTGGAATCGCAGAATACCATCTCTCTCTCTCCCCTCCCTGAGAATGGAGCTGAAAAGCAGGTTAGGAATGTGGCTCCCTTGGAGGGTGTGTGTGTGTGTGTGTGTGTGTGTGTGTGTGTGTGTGTGTGTGTGTGTGTGTGTGTGTGTGTGTGTGTGTGTGTGTGTGTAAGAGAGAGAGAGAGAGAGATCCGATCTAACCTCGGAGAGCTGGCGGTGATGTTCTCTCTTAGATCGGATCTCTCTCTCTCTCTCTCTCTCTCTCTCTCTCTCTCTCTCTCTCTCTCTCTCTCTCTCTCTCTCTCTCTCCCTCCTCCTCCTCCCTCTCTCTCTCTCTCTCTCTCTCCCTCCCTCCCTCTCTCTCTCTCTCTCTCTCCCACCCACTAACATCAGCAAGCCACCGTCAGTCAAAATACATATTAGTGGTCAGCGGGATTTAAAATTGAGAGTTTGGTGGTCCCTGAGGTCCAAAAAGTTGACGACTCTTGGTCTAGCAGCATTCCTAAATATGTTGATTTTTATTAATTTTAGGTCTGAGAGCTGACAAAAGGAGCAAAGAGAACTGTAAGCTTTTAAACCAACTCCATTTGTAACTGGCTGACAAACTGTACTCAACGAGTAGTCCTTAATGGAGGGAAGTAAGCAGTGGGGTACCACAAGTTTCTGTTCTGGGCCCAGATTCTTCAATAGCTTCATATTTATGACTTAGATGAGGGAATAGATACCAAATAAATACCAAAAATAAATACCAAATTTGCGGATGATACTAAACTGGCAGGAACACCTTAGATGATAGTCTCAAGATCCAGATGGATCTTGACAGACTTGAACTCTGGGCCCTATCTAACAAAATGAAATGCAATGTAGAGAAAAGTAAAGTCTTACACTTAGGCAAGAAAAACCAAAAGGACACATAGACTGGGTGAAACCCGGCTTAATAGCAGTAACTGTGAGAGGGATCTTGGAGTCTTAGTGGACAACCAGCTAAATATGAACCAACAGTGTGTAGCGGCAGCCAAAAAACCCAATGCAAGTTGCATTAACAGGGATACAATCAAGATCAAGTAAGGTACTAATACCACTCCATAAACCCTTATTAAGACTATACCTAGAGTACTGCATCTGTTTTGTTCACCACACTATAAAAAAGATGTTGAGACTCTAGAAAAAGTGCAGAGAAGTGCAACCAAGATGATTAGGGGACTGGAGGCTAAAATATACAATGAACTGTTGCAGGAACTGGACATGGCTAGTCTAATGAAGAGAAGGACCAGGGGAAACATGATAACAGTATTCCAGTGTTTGAGTGGCTGCCACGGAGAGGAGGGGGTCAAGCTGTTTTCCAAGGTACCTGAAGGCCAGACAAGGAATAATGGATGGAAACTGAACAAGGGGAGATTCAATCTGGAAATAAGGAGAAATTTTCTGACAGTGAGAACAATCAACCAATGCAACAACTTGCCTTCAGAAGATGTGGGAGCTTCATCACTTGAGACTTTCAAGAAGAGATTGGACTGCCATTGTCAGAAATGGTGCAGGGTTTGCTTAGGCAGGGGGTTGGACTAGATGACCTACAAGGTTTTTTCCAACTCTGTTAATCTGTATCTGTATCATTTCTGTCTCCTGGGCCTGGGACTAGCCAACATTTCTATTTATACATGAACAGCTGTTGGGAATGAGCAGAACTGGGGCGTTCCATCTGTGGTTATCTGTTTTTACAGGTTTCCTTATCAAGTCATTTGCAGTAGACAAAGGTTGTACATGCAAACTAGACCAAGGATCAGTTCAGATGGAAGATTGCACCAGGTTTTTTTTTTTTTTTTGGAGAGCTGGGCTAGAGTTTTATTATTCCGTTATCAGGAGGAGCTGCTGACTGTGGCCGGGTTGTCACGACAACCAGCCCTGATGCAAAGCTGTTCTGAAAAAGTCTGAACCTCCAGCGTCTAACCAGCCCCTTAAGCTCTCAGCAGATGCTCAGCTCCCATCCAGCCAATCACAACTGAGCTGGGAAACCATGACATCATAGTCCACAGCCAGTCCAAAACTTGACTGTTGAGTTTTCTGTGCTATTCCTGCTCCCTTTTTTTAAAATACACCCTCTGTGGTAAAGCATCTTTATCCTTGTGAAGCAAAGAAAGCAAAAAATAAAAAGACTTCAAAAGAAGCCCTCCCTCAAAATAACAGCCTCTCAGGATTGCTGGTCTGATCCTTTGCATGGCTGGTAGGTTGAAATGGTGATCATTATCACAGACGGCAGGAAAAAACAGTGAAATCTTTTTTCTTGAAGTAACTGGGATCTTGCTAAGATTTCTCAGCAACCCCAATGGGTTTCAAGAAGGAACATGAATGCTTCTTTTTATGCACTCAGAAATATTCTCCCCATTTAGCCTTGAAGGGGCTTGCAATATGCTTATGTGTTTGCAGTAGACATCAGACAAAACAAGAACAGTAACAGTAGCTTCTAACCTCATTTGGATTCACAATTTTCTCGGCTCTCTAGGTGGATGGCTGGGTTTGCTTCCCTCCCCCAAAGCAAGATTGGAACAAAGAAATGGGCAGGGCAGGATCAGAATAATAGAATAACAGATTTGGAAGGGACTAGTCCAATCTCTTGCTCTATTCTGTCCAATCTCTTAAAAACCTCCAGTGATGAAGTACTCACAACTTCTGAAGGCAAGCCATTCCACTGGTTGATTGTTCTCACTGACAGGACATTTCTTCTTACCTCTAGCTTGCTTCTATCCTTGATTAATATCCACCCATTGCTTCTTATTCTGCCTTCAAGTGCTTTGGAGAATAGGTTAATTCATTTTGTTGATATATAATGTAATCCTGTCCCATTTTGTATAGTTAAGGGTCCATTCAAAAGCAATCAGCTTAAATATAAACCTAGTGCCGGTTTTGACACATGCTAAGACTGGTTAGCATGCGCCTTGATTAGGTTTTGTATGTTTTATCATCTTAAATAAACTGATCTCTGTTAGCTAGCTTAGGGTTTCTGTATTGTTGAAAACCAGAAAATAGATGAATAAAGCATGTGGTGCTAATGCAACCTATGAAGTATTTGTCAGACTAGAACTGGAGGAGAACTTAGCGATCTTCAAGTCCAACCCCTGTTCAAGCAGGAGAATCTATACCATTTCAGACAAATGGCTGTCTAGTCTCCTTTTGAAAGCCTGGAGTGATGGAGAACCCACAACTTTTGAAGGCAAACTGTTCCACTGCTTAATTGTTCTCACTGTTAAAAAGTTTCATATTCCTTATACCAAAATAAGAACATTTTGGTGGCAACTATTGAAGTAGCTTTCAGAGTTTCTCAGAGCTGCATGTTGCCCCAAATGGTGAGAATGCTTCTGCCTCTCCCCTCCCTCCCCCTCCCTCCCAACCCCAAGACTGCAGGGGTCTTCCTGAGAAAAGGACATGGGGATCACAGCAGTATCTGGATGATTATTGCCACACACAGAAAACAAACAAAAATAAGCTGGAATAATAAGGAATGTCACACATTCTGAGAAATGATAGCTTTTTTGTAACACTCCCTCACCATTGTCATTTGTTCCCAATGTTTCCAAACATTAAAGAGGCCAGTCTCCTGTAAAATATCTTTTTCACTGCCAACCTAAGAAACAGATGGAGCCAAAATCTGCCCAGTGGAGCTCCTTGGAGTTTTGAGAGCATATAATCAGTGCTCACAAGAAGTTGGATGTGGATGGTGGATTCTGGTGGATGAGGTCAACAGAAATATCAACAGAATAACAGAGCTGGAAGGGATCTTGGAGTCTACTAGTCCTGCTCAGGCAGGAGACCCTATGCCATTTTGGATAAATGATTCTCCAGTCTCCTGGAAAGCCTCCAGTGTTGGAGCACCCACAACTTATGAAGGCAAGCGATTCCATTGGTTGATTGCTTTCACTGTTAGGAAATTTCTCATTAGTTCTAGGATGATTCTCTTCTTGATTAGCTTCCATCCATTGCTTCTTGTTCTGCCTTCAGGTGCTTTTGGAGAATAGGTTGACCTTCTCTTCTTTGTGGCAGACCCTTAGATATTAGAACACTGGTATCATGTCTCCCCTAGTTCTTCTTTTTATTAAACTAGACATACCCAATTCCAGCAACTTTTATATGTTTTAGCCTTCAGTCCCCTAATCATCTTTGTTGCTCTTCTCTGCACTCTTTCTAGTCACAAATGCTTCATTTCCCAGAAGACCAAGTGCTGAGATGTCTCCTCATTAGCCTTCTCTGGCCTTCTACCAACTCCAATTCTTTATGTCTTTTAACTTGGCAGGGGGGCACATTTCTGAGCAAAGCGTTAGCCAACCATCTTTGACAGTAATGATTGTGATACCCGTTTTAACTAATATGAACAAAAGATAGTCTTACTCTATTTTGTTGTGTGCCTGACTTAACTGATATGAACACAAGCCCAGGAAACACCAAAGAAAGTTCCAGAGAGACACTGACATTCATGGACATCTTGGTTCCTATACCTTGTGTAGCTCTATCTCCTGAAGAACATCAGAAGAACTGCTTTGGATCAAGACTGTAAATCTTCCTAGTCTGGAACTTCTCATTTCCAGTATTTGTCAACCAAATAATTTTGGAAGCCAATTGATATTCAGATATAGGCTGCCTTTGTTCTTGGCAGGTGTAGGTTGTCTCCACACTGTATAAAGTCAGTGGAAAATCTGGTGGCTCCATTCATACAACCTTCTAAGATTTATTCCCTTTAACCCTGGTTATTTTGGGAAAGAGAGCACATTGGGCAAACCTAGTCTGTTGGGTTAGATGATATTTAATCCCTTGTGTGAATATGGATTCTTCCAGTTGCTGGTAAACATGTTGTTTGAATATACTTGTCTCCTAGCAGGGAGCATAACTCTGGTTTCTGATTCTTAACATGGTTCCTCAGCTGGCTTGGGTGCTGTAGATATTTGTATATTGTGTGTAGTATTATATTAAAATTTTTAAATATTGCAAGTCAATGCTGTTGACTCCATGGTCTCAAGAGGTTTCAACATAGCAACATAAATCCCTTAATGTCAAAGTTTCAGCATCACCAGAAATGTTCTCCATGGAGAAAGTTAACACTTCTTCAGGTTGCTCTGGAATAAATGCTCCAACTTGGGCTGTCAGTTCTGTATAAGAGAATTTTTATCTGCTTATGTCTGGTGAAGAACAAGACAAATTTGCAGAAATAAAAAAAACAATTTATTCAGATGGTCATGATTCTGCTTTCTTTTCCTCGTTTTTTAAAAAAATATTTTTAAAGTGGACACTGACCATAAAATGCCCCTGGCTGATTGAACAAGGAGATATTGGCTATTCTATCATTGGGTGGAAGAGAGGAATCCTGCAGGCAACCAGGTTTGGCTGGATTCTGGAGATAATCTCATATTCTCTCTTTCAGAGGGAGACAAACTTGACAAACAAAATTCCAAACCACTAGGCAAGACTTTCAAAACCTTGTTTTAAATTTGGACAGGCCAGCTTCAATTTTCCTCAAATGTTCTGGTGAATTGAGTTGCCTATGTCTTTTGCCTTCTGAAATTAGACTCTTTTTGAGAGGGGAAAAATGTTATAGTCCTCTTGAGCACAGAGCAGCACATGCTAGTCCCCCATGATCTGTTTTTGCCTTTTCTTTCTTTCTTTCTTTCTTTCTTTCTTTCTTTCTTTCTTTCTTTCTTTCTTTCTTTCTTTCTTTCTTTCTTTCTTTCTTTCTTTCTTTCTTTCTTTCTTTCTTTCTCTCTCTCTCTCTCTCTCTCTCTCTTTCTTTCTTTCTTTCTTTCTTTCTCTCTTTCTTTTCCTTCCTTCCTTCCTTCCTTCCTTCCTTCCTTCCTTCCTTCCTTCCTTCCTTCCTTCCTGATATTTTTCTTTCCTGGCTCCCTCGCCCCCAATTCTCTTCTAATCTTGGCAGTGCTCCCTCTTTGCTCTTCTTGCTACTGAGGCTTTCTTCGCTTACTGGGGGCAGGGAAGCCTTGTGCTTTATGTAAGGCTCAGTTTCTGACCATCCGACAGCAGTCTGCAGCCAGCTAAGTTGCGTGTGCGGCTGAATTCAAGTTTCTGTCCTGGATCTCCCTCCTTGCAGTTTTGGAAGCTGCCGGTCTTTGAAACATAAGATTTGTCGACTCCAGCTCTGCCAGTGCTATTAGTAGTATTATTATCTGCTTCCCAGCAGCCAATCCGGGCTGTGGAAACCTGATGACAGCATGAGCTAGGGAATAGCAAGGAGGCACTGAAGCATCCCAGCTATTAATGCTGGTTTGGAGGTCAGGAGTGGCTTTTGGGGGAACGAAGACCCTTGGATGGACTAAGCCAGGAACGTGCCTTCCTCCGGTGCCCTCCCACCTCCTTTCTCGTGCATGTCCAGGCAGGGCAGTCATTCCTTGGGGTCTTTTTCTTTCCTGCCGAGAGGTGGATGGTCTGGAAGCATTATGACAGGACACACTGCAGGTAATGTCTCCTCTCCACCCTATTCTCCCCCCCACCCCATTCCCCCTCCTCCCCTTCCCCTTTTCCCACACCTGCTGTCCAAGGCCCCAAGGGTTTTTGCTGGGGTGGCCTGTGTGCTTGACAAAAGAGGAGAGCTGGGAAGGCAGACAATATTCGACATGGGGAGACGGGTAAACACACCTCTGGCAAGGGGGCCTTTCTTCTGCAACATTAGGCTTGGCGTTTCACTCCTTGCCTGGCTTATAATCACAAATGTCATAGCTGAAGTAGCCTTGGTGGCTGCATGACGAGCTAACAATATCAGGCTTTGATCTGGAAGCGGAGGGAGGGAGGGTGGGTGGGTGCCTGGCAGTTTTCTGCCCAGATGTCTGGCCAACATGCCTTTGAATCACACCTGCCTCCAGCTTGTTCCTGGAGGGGAAGGTCCCCCCCACCCCCAATGGAGAGAGAGGGGAGTTCTGGGTTCTGGTTCTGCTCCCAGGTGTGTGACTCATTCCTGCTCCCCAAAGAAGGGAGAATTGTTTTTCTGGCTGCCCTTTGTCCCCAACCTGTGTGCCCTATCTATTATCCACCCGGGAAAGCTGCCTCTGCTGATTGTTTTGCAGAAACAGCTTCTTTCCTTCCATGTCTTCCTTTAGCATCCAGAGGCAGGGCTTTTTCTTCTTGAGGTGGGACTGACTGCAGAGTCAATTGCTGGAAAGAGAAGTAAATCCGGTGGTTGACAGAGAGGAAAGCCAGGGCTAAACACAGCATTGCAAAGCTTGGGTTGGGAGTGTCTCCCCGATCCCTGGACCTGGAGCTCTACGGAGAGGGGCCTGCAATTCCCAGTGGTTTATTCCTGATGTCTCACAAAGAGGCATTCTTTCAGTCCCCATCTGATCTCTTTAAAAGCAAGGTTGTTAATATCACTTGCACAGGGGACTTGGATGTGGTTGGTTTGTTCTAACCACCATTGTTGTATGTGTTTGCTTCTCGGCCTCTTGATAAATGCTAAGAAAGAACATGGTAGCTTCTGTCTTTGCTTGTGATTCTCTGGCAGGTTTGGCCCTTGGTTGCTGCTGGTCTGGGAACTGCCCCAATTATGCTGTTTCTGCCGTGCATTGAGGGATGATCTGGATCAGCGGGTCAAAGACCAGACTTAGTGAGGATAGGAGCCTTGTGTTTATATATGTGTGTTTGTGTATTGGGAGATTCCAAACAGACTGTCTATTCTCATGTTGGGAGAAGGTTCAAGCAAGGGAAGCAGCTGCCAGGATCAGGGAAGGGTAATAGTAAACATTGGGCCCTTGTGAGGACTGGCCTCAAGTGGCCCTCAGTGGCACCTCCTTGATTCAGGCATGATCATACTGTTATTTATTTCTGGATTGCTAGAGGCACAGCTGGTGATAGCAGAGGGGAAGAAACGGGGAATTGGTGGCGGAGGGATGTGAAGGAAGCAGCCAGATGGGAAATATGGACCAGGGGATGCATGAGGTGAGGAAACAGAAAGTTTGGAAAAGAGAAAGAAGAGTGGGCTATGGATGATGGACACTGTGGAGAGGAGGAGGTGGCGGGATCTGCAGAACGTCGCTGAGCAAAATAGTAGAAGTCCCTGCTGGGGATGATGGCTGGGATCATCCAAGACTTGCAGGTGAAGAAAAGATGCTGAAATGTTCTCAGAACAGCAAAGAAGGGTGCTCCTGGATTTTGGTTTAGGGGTGCTTTGTTATGAGAAGGTTTGAAAGGGCTTCTGTAGAAAGGGGTCAGCCATGAAGCCTGGTCAGTCTTCAATTCACCGATCATCAACTGTGCTTCGGTGGTAAGATCTCTGGGGGTGTAGATCCAACTTAATTGCTCTTAGTTATTCTCTTCTTTGGAAGGGAGTAGATAATATGTTGATTCTTCAGAGCCTCTAGCATTGGTGGTGGGTCTTCCCCATCTCTTTTGATGCAATATTCTCTCCTTCAAAACTGAGACACTCAGGAGTAAAATGTTTCTTTGAGTTCCTGCTTTCTTCCTACTGCATTACATTGCAATCTTTGTCTCCTTGTTAATTTTGCTCATTGTAATCAGTGATCTGATAAATGGAATGAACGCGGGAGCTCCCAAATAGTGGAAGAACTCTAAATATTCTCTTTCAAGTGAGAGGCTTAAATAAAGAGGCCTTGAATAAAAGTGATCCATGCCATTATTTCAAAGGCTGAATTGGGCTGGGGACCATAGCAATCTTTCCATCAGGAATGTCCAGCTTTGGTAACTTTAAGACCTATGGACTTCCCCATGGCTGCTGGAGAATTCTGGGAGTTGAGGTCCACAAGTCTTAAAGTTGCTAAGGTTGGATACCCCTCCTTTACATCTTCCTGATATCACTAGAGTGTGCATCTTTGGGTTGTTGGAACTTGGGTATCAAGGCAATTGTTTGATGTTCCAGGAAGAAAATGAACTTTGGTGGAATCCTTTGCTTGGGCCAAAGCATCATTTTTCACTGCATTTGCACAACATAGTAAGGGTGGTAAAAGTGGAGATGGGTACTTGTGATTCAGCTTGATGTGAAAACCTCATTACTGTCTTAGCATGTTGGTTCAAACAGGGCATCAATAAAGTCAGCACATGATTTAATGTTGAGGAATATCAAGTAAAGTGAACATAGCCACTGAGTTTTGTCAAACCATCGGTAGAGTTTAGTTGTGTCAATTCAACCAGATTGGACTTTTTTGCTGAATGAGAAGTTCCAAGCTCATCCTTTCTCCTAGTATTTAGCCATCTCTAATCTTATTTATTAAGTAGTTTCATTTTTTTATAACTTTGTTAGATGCATATCCCACCTTTCTGTGACTCTCAAGGAGTGGGACACAATTTTCTCCTCTTCCCATTTTTTCCACAGTACCAATCCTATGAGATGGATTGGGCTGAGAGAAGAGAACTGGGCCAAAGTGCTCAGGGAACTCTGTAATGAGGGTGGGGGGAGAGAGCTTGGATCTCCCCACATCTGGTGTAACACCTTCTCCACTGTATCACATGGGCTCTTGAGCTGATGGGGGAAGGACTGGCCCAAAGTCATTTAGTGGAGTTCTGGGGCTGGAAATAGAATAAAATGTGGATCAATCACACCTCATCCAGTATCTACATCAATGTTATTCTGAAGTTGAAAAGGAAAGCACTAGTCTAAAGTCTCTGCAGTGCTTCCTTGTGAAGAGAGAATAAAACTGGATCTCTTGAATCAGGGGTGTCAAACTCAATTTCATTGAGGGCCGCATCAGGGCTGTGGTTGATCTTGGGGGGGGCATGGCTGATTGTGTGGGTGTGGCCAACTATGTGGGTGTGGCCAGCTTTATGTGATTCACTGTGGCTGACTGGGTGGGCATGGCCAGTTTGACCACTCCCCAAACTGCTGGTATGTTTCCACTTTGCACAGGGTAGGCCCCTTGCATTTTCCAGGACAGCCCCACAGGCTAGATCTGACCACATTGCAGGCCCGTTCAGGTCTGCGGGCCTTGTGTTTGACACCCCTATCCTGAATTTTGCTCCAATAATTTCATTGCTCTGGCTCTCATTTATGTATTAATCATTGCTAACTTTAGCCCAGTACTTTTCAACCTTGGCAAATTTGCAAGTGGGTGGGCTCCAACACTCAGAAATTCCCAGGATTCTGGGAGTTTAAATCCTTCCTTCTCAGTTAGAAAATCAATCAGTGGAATGACTTGCCTTCAGAAGTTGTGGGTGCTCAATTACTGGAGGTTTTTCAGAACAGATTGGACAACCACTTGTCTGAAATGGTATAGCTTGAGGAGGGAGTTGGACTAGAAGACTTCCAAAGTCCTGTCTAACTTTTATATTATTTATTCTTCCTTCCTTCCTCCCTCCCTCCCTCCCATCCACCCACCCACCCATCCATCCATCCATCCATCCCAGCATCTGTTACATGCATCCATTTTAGAGAAATGGCTGTTGGACTGATTCTATCAACTGAGGCAATTCAGTTTAGTCCCCATCCTTAACTTATGAGAGCAATAACAATGGCTCATTGTAATATCTGAGATATTAGTCAATAGATACTGAGTGTTGATTTGAAAGAGTAACAGCTGATGTAGTTCAGCCACGGAAGAAGGGAATGGAATTTCCTTGTTTTATATTAGGATTTCATGTAAAATCATTCCACAACCAACCACAAAATTGAAATTGTTAATGTAACAGAAAGAAAATGGAATAAATGCAGAGGCATAGCATTCACAAAGCATCGCTGTCCTGTTCTCTGACAAACCTTGCGGTTGTATTTGCCCAACATGCCGAAACTGGCTTGTTTTAATGTTAATTGGTCTGGGGGTGGTTTAATGTACCGCAGGAAATCAGCTCAACTAACCAAGGAGAGAAGCAACCTAGGAGAAATTTCCTGACAGTGAGAACAATAAATCAGTGGAATGAGTTACCTTCAGAACGTGTGGGTGCTCCAACACAGGAAGCTTTTCAAAAGAGAATGGACAGCCATTTTTCTGAAATGGTGTACAGTCCCCTGTTTGAGCAGGGAGTTGGATTAAAAGACCTCCAAGGCCTCTTCCAACTCTGTTATTCTGACTCAAATATCAACTGGTTAGTATAGAATATTGTGTGAACTCAAGAAATCATGAATTCATTAGCCAGGTTGAGGGGTGGGACAAATACAGACATACAGGAACATACAAAACCTGGGTAATAGATGGTAATAGCAGAAGTGTCAAACTCGATTTTATGGAGGGCCACGTCAGAGTTGTGTTTGACCTTGGTAAGCTGGGGTGGGCGTGGCCAGCTCAACATCATGTTGTGGGGAGGACTCCTGACGAACCTTGCGCTCTGCTAGCAAAAACAGGATCCCGAACTCCATTTTCAGCTCTGACAGCTTTCTGCAACCATCTCCAAACTAAAAGGGAGCTCTGGAGGGCTGCCCACAGCCCTCATGAGCACCATTTTTGGTTGCAATGGCCTCCTGCAACCCTCTGCCAGCAAAAATGGAGCTCCGTTTTTGTTGGCAGAGGCACCGCGGGCCAATTCTTTGCTGTTTCCAGGGAGGCTCTGTGGGCCAAATCTGGCCCCCGGGCCTTGAGTTTGACATCCCTGGTAATAACAACCTAAAAATAGCTTTCATTAACTCAGACTGAAATTTTGTCATTTGTTCTGAATTCAACTTCTTTTTCAGGTAGACAAAATCACAATGATCAAAGACCAAAGGCCTTGGCCAGGCTGTTCCACTCCCTAAAAGAGCCACTTCTTCCCAGACTAACCCACATATTACTAACTTAACAAGCTCAATTGTGGTCATAGGTCAAGGGCTACCTGTACTATTTCACTGTCAGAAAATCTCTCCTTATTTCCAGGTTGAATCTCTCCTTGTTCAGTTTCCATCCATTATTCTTGTCTGGCTTTCAGGTGCTTTGGAGAATAGCTTGACTCCCTCTTCTTTGGGGCAGCCCCTCAAATATTGGGTGTCTGCTATCCTGTCTCCCCTGGTCCTTCTCTTCCCTAGACTAGCCATTTCACACAAATGGCTGTCCAATCTCTTAAAAACCTCTAGTACTGGAGCACCCACAACTTCTGAAGGCAAGTCTGGTTAATTGGTTTTACAACAAGGAAAACAATTGTAAGCAAAATACAATAGATTGTATTTGCATGCAAAGAAATGTGTAGGATTCTCCTTTGAAGATGGGGAAGGTTTATTTGGGGAGATTTGGGTGAGAGCTGTTGTCTTCCCCATCTTTTTGTGCAGGGTTTTCCATAGGGCAGTTGCTGGTGATTTTGTGCAGGGGAAAAGCTTAAGAATGTTCTCTAAACCTGACATGTAAGGAGTGATGTGAGAAGCTGTGCACAAAGGAACCTTTTAGGCTGACGTGTAAAATAATGTGTGTTTTTTGAACTGCAGGCAAACAGCTGCTGCATGGAGGCAAATGGCTAGGGCTGGGAAAATGGAAGTAAAGAAGCAAAACGGAAACCCTACAAATTGATCTCCAACTGAAAGGAACACACATTGGCACATATTATTAGGTTGACAGAAAAATACTCAGGCAGCTTGGAAGCATCCCTTTAAAGAGTTAACATGTTAGGTTGTAACTTTACAGTGGGCATGGCTAATGGTCTCATTTTTGAAAGTACAAATGAGAATAATCTTGGAAATAATATTTGCTGAGTATTCAGAATCAGAATGGGTGAAATTTGCATGTCTCTGGAAATTTGCATGTCTCTGTTGCTGGGAATACTTGGTTTGGGAAATTTGAGTTGCATCTATTTGGGGCAAGTTACTGTTCCATCTTGAATGCCTTAGGGAGTTTTCCTTTCCCAAAAGAAGCCCATCACCATCAACCGTATTCATCAGATATCAACCCTTCATCAACCCTTTAGCTTGAAATGTTTGTGTCCGGGTGTGCCTTTTTCCTCTTCCCTCCCCATCTTCTTTACATTTCTGTTATGTCTTCTACGTTGGAAACCTACAGATAGGCATTAACCCCCCTCCCCAAATTAACTGTGTCTAAACTGTTCTTTAAGCCTTTACAGTGGAAGAAGGAGATTGCAATGCTTTAAATATGGAAATTCCCAAAATTTGCAGTTTTCACAGATGTAACTGATCTGGTGGACTGAGTAGTTTTAATTCGCCAACATTATAAGATTTATTTCTTGAATTGGATTCAATATAGTAGAAGTTTGAGTTTTGGCTTGATATAATAATTTAGGTTTGGGTGGATGACTTATGTTTTAAATTAATAAATGGTGACAATTTTTTTGCAAATCTTGGGTACTACCAAAGCAATCTTCTATTATATACCAATTCAAACAAAGAAAAACAAGCCAAAATCTTTTGCAATCTCATGAAACTACATAGGATAAGATTTTGGCATTCTTGATGAGAACTTACAGGATTTTGGCAATGTTGCAAGCCTGCCTTCTTGCCTTCCTTCCTTCCTTCCTTCCTTCCTTCCTTCCTTCCTTCCTTCCTTCCCTCCCTCCCTCCCTCCCTCCCTCTTCTTTCTTTCCTCATTGTTCCTCCCTCCCATATCAGCCTCAGAAAACCTGCTATTGGCATCCATACTAAGACAGTATGAAAGGGCATCTTTCCCCCAGAATGCTTTGCAGTGGGTCCATCTGCACTGCAGTTGGCTCAGTGACCATGCAGAAGTTGTGGAACAACACTTCCGAGCCTCTCTTCTCACTGTTTGTTCAGGCAGGGTCTGCTGGAGCTGTAGTTTAGCAGCCTCTGCTGCAAAAGAATGACTCTGTGGATTCCAATAGGATAGAATTGGACTGTTCTGCCCTACAACACTGGCGAGTAGCAGAGACGTTATCATCTGACTTCTTCTGGCTGGCATTTGTCTTTGCTTGGGAAAAAAAATTCAGCAGAACGTCTGGAAAGGGAGTGCACCATTCAATGCTCCTTACCAAAAGCCGTGATGTTATTTACACAAGGCTGAATCTGGAATATTTATATATCGAAAAGGAAAAGCAGAGTGACTCACAACACGATGCCCAGTTTATGTTGTGTCTAGTGCTGGAAAAGGTGGAAGGAAGGATAAGGCGAGGATAACCAAGAGCAGAATGGTTGGACTCAGTTATAGTAGGGATGGGGAGTCCTTGGTGCTCTCTGAGCTTGGCTGTTTCATTATCCAAACTAGGAAACATCATCTGTGTAGTCTTCTGTTACTAAGTTTGGATAATGAAACATCTGCAAAAACAACAACCAAGCTCAGAGAGCACCAAGGACCCCTCATTTCAACCCTGTTGCTAAGCAAGACAGTTAAGTTTTTATGACCTTTCTTGCCCCAGTTGTTAATGAATCACTGTAGTTGTTAATTTAGTAATAAGTTAGTAATAAGTGAATCTGGCTTCCCCGTTGACTTTGCTTGTGAGAAGGTGACAAAAGGTGATCACATGACCCAGGGACACTGCAACTGTCATAAATACGAGTCAGTTGCCATTTTGATCACATTACCATGGGAATGCTACAACCATTATAAGAATGAAAATCTATAAGTCACCTTTTTCGGTTCTGTTGTAACTTAGATCGATCACTAAATGAATGGTTGTAAGTCGAGGACTACCTGTACTTTTTGACCATTAAATGATAAAAACAATCTCAACAGCCATTCCCTCTGAGATACTGTCTCAAATAGCCCTAGGAAAAATAGTCTAGAGATTATGAGAACATCAGTGCCAACAAAAGACCAATATCCAAAGATCTGTTGTTGTTTTTCTGATGGGGTTAATATAACGTGGATGAATTCCTAATGTTAGATTTGTCCATTTGGAGGACAGCAGTTTGGGATCATAACCAGGACATTTTGCCCATTATCTAGTGTTCTATCCAGCTTCTGCAAGAATTAGAAGTGATGGCCAATATTTTTCTAGAGAATTGATATTGATGGGATGAGAGTTATTTTCAGAATAGATTAGGAGCTATTGATTCAACGGATGTTCCTTCAGAGCTGCATACGACCGAGGCCATTTCATACAGCTTATTTCCAGAGGGCAAACTAAGTGTGAGGGCCCTTCAGACCACATCTGAAAGAGAAGCTGGAAAGAGTGGCACTGTTGATGAGCTGAAGAAACCAAATCCTATGACAGGAAATTGAAAGAACCAGAGATATCATCTATGGAGATTCTCTGGGTCGTGGTTGTCCCGAAGGTTCTTTTTTCAAAAGGTAACTGGACTTTCTTGGGTTTTTAAAAAATGTTTTGCTTCTCATCCATGCTGGCTGAGGAATTCTGGGAGTTGAACTCCACAAAACATAAAGTGGCCAAGGTTGGAGACCTGTGGTCTACCCTTTCCAGAATCCCTGGTCAATGCCATCACCACCATCAGAAGGCTATTAAGTTGGAGAAGAATGCAGGAGGTGAAGAAAGAACCACCATTTGTAGGGGCAACTTAATAGTAGGAGACCATGACAAAATGATGGCCAGCATTTTAAGTAGAGTTAATAATTTCTACCGTAGCTATCAAGAAGCAGCCTATTTTTCACCAAGTTGCAATTGTCCTTTAGGACATGTAATCAGACATGACAAGAGAGGGAAGATCACTATAATTGTATGTTTCAGAATAAACATACAATTTTACCATCACTTGCTGAGGGGGGAAGGGGTGATGTCAAGGAAAGGAAGCAATTGCATTAAATACCATGATGGTGCCATCATCTTCTCATAAAAACACTGAAATAGTAGCCAAAGATGACCTAGGAAAAAAGACACTGTTCTTGAAGGATTCAAGTGAATACTACAGTAGCAAATATGTCATAGCAGAGGTTCAGATGTACAAATACATAGAGGTAGTCCTTGACTTAAAACCATTCACTTAGTGACCATTCAAAGTGGCAATAGCATTGAAACAATTGACTGACAACTTTTACAGTATCCCCACAGTCACATGATCAAAATTCTGCTTGCTTGTCAACAGGCATGTGTTTACAATGGTTGCAGCATCCCAGGGTCATGTGGATCACCACTTGCAACCTTCCCAGCTGGTTTCTGACCAGAAAAGTCAATGAGGAAAGCCAGATTTGTTTAACGACCGCTTGATTCATTTAAAAACTGCAGTGATTCGCTTAACAACTGTGGCAAAAAGAGTCATAATAGTGGACATGAGTCACTGAACAACTACCTTGCTTAGCATTTGAAATTCTGTCCCAGTTGTGGTCGTAAATCAAGGACTGCCTTTATAATTTAAACAGTTCTTTATAGAAGGGAAAAAGCATGGAAAACTAAATGCCACACTGGCCCAGATTTTGGGAGTTGCAGCTCCTGGTATAGAAAGTCATGGAGATGTGGTTACAGAGGCAACAAGAGCAGAAAGGTTCCTGAAGCCCTGGGAAAGGAGGTAATGTTAGGAAAGGCTGGTTCCTCTCAGATTTGGTGGTAGACAAGGGACTTGTGGACTTTAACTCCCAGAAATCCCTGCCAAGCTGGGAGTTGAAGTTAACAGGTCTTAAAGTTGCAAGGTTGGACACCCCTGCTTTAGTCTATCTCAATTAAATATAGTTCCATGGAGCTTGTCTACCTTTTAGGGTTGAGCCCCAACTCATCTCAAGGGCACCATGAAGCCCTCAATAGCTGGTTCCCACTCAGAACCAGAGTGCTCATAAGGAGCCAATTTCTGCCAAAGAGTCTTTGCAATCAGTTGCTCTTCTGCACATCTCTGTTCTATGCTCTGTTCCCAGAAAGGTTCAAGAGCTGTGAGGCTATGAATCAGAATCAGAGACTGGAGTATGCAGCAGAAGTTGTGGGTGCTTCATGTCCAGAATGGATAGGATCTCCTACTTGAAAAGGCAGTTGGATTAGATGACCTCTCTTCCAAGGTCTCTTCCAAGTTCCAAATCTATTATTCTGTTATTCTGAGTCTACATGAGTGCAAACCTTCTTCTGATCAGAACAAAAATGTCACATCTGCCACATCTCCACATGCATTTTCAGTCAGAGCAAAAATCTCCCATCTCCATGCTAACATCCTCCATACTTCCACCAACTTCTCTGGGGGATCCAGGACGGACATGACCTCAATTCATGTTTAACTATCGGGATTGAACTGAGGACCTTCAGTGTGGGAAGCCAGTATTCTATTGCTGGGCTCTGTCCTCTTCCTCTCTCCTCTTCTGCTTCTCACATGTTGCTCAGTAAAACTGCATGTGCACTACCTCAAAGCATCTTTTATCTGGTCATGCAGCAAGAGAGGAGACGGGAACCAATTGGACTTCCGCCCCGGCTGCTTTTCTTAGTCACAAGATCTTTGTTGTGTCTGGTTGCTGACACTCGTGCTCTCTCCCTGCCTTTCCTGTTTCGGTTCTCTGCTGGCTTCTGCAGGGATCTCTCTACGTCTCCATCTGTTATTTTGCAGCAGCAAAAGACTCTTTGACATAAAAGCTTAGGGTGGGATGTCCAGAACTTCACAGCAAATGAAGGATAAAATTTTTATTTACTTTGCAGTTCATGGATACAGTCATGGTTTACCAGCAAATCTGATTCTTGCTGTGATGACCTAGGGTGGGATACAAAAGCAACAAAGTCACAAAAATAGGTGAAGTCCCTTTAATGCCTTCAACTTGGTCTCCATGGTCCAATTATCATTGACTGGAGAAAAAACTCCTCCACGAACAGTTGCGAAAAGGAAGAAATTCCATTCAAACTCAAAATACATATAAATTATAAATAGAAAAAACAACACTAACCACACTGAAGCAATTAATGAGACAAGGCAGGATAAGAGCTTGAAGACGCCCTCAGATATCGAAATACACACACTGGGAAGGACACCAGAACTCAGATAAGAACTGACAGACTAGAATTATTTCATTCTTTGTTTCCAGCACTGGGCCATGCACAGTTTGTCCTTTTAAACAGTCCTCCCTGCTGCAGCCCATGAAGGGGATCAGGGCCCTTTCCTCCCCTGTAGACCATGCCATTCATGTTTCTCCCTTATCTGCTCCTCCCTGTGTCCCCTAGGATGAAGAGGGGATGGGCCTAGGTATTCTGAATGCCCAGCCGGCCTGTGCCCTTCCCCAATTTCCTCTACAACCTCTGGAGCCACACTTCCACTCCCTGTCGGCTGTTCCTCCTCTCCCTCAGAGTCAGATTCTAACAGGGGCATGACACTTGCTCTGCAAAACAATTTGTTTGCAAATACTTTGATCTGAGCATTTTCATGAACATCCATCCTACCTGTTTTTTCCATGACTCCTTTTCTTTCCCTTCATCCAATATTTAATCCTTGCCTCAAATCAGTGAGCCAGTAAAGCGGAAACATTGTGTGAAGGGCTGCAAACAGCAAAGCAGTAGGCAGATCAAGAAGGAAGGACTTAGAAATTCAGGAACTAGAATCTGCTGTACATTAAAGACAACATGCTGGAATATCCATCCATTCCATTACTGAATCAATCTGAGTAATTTAGGGTTGAAAGTTCCTCAACTCATCCATAACTGCAGGTCTTTTGGTTCACAGTCTGTTGCATTTCTTTCGGTTTCACATAATTCCATTTTTCTTTCCTTCATCTTTTCCTTCCTTCAGGGTTAATGGTGGACATCAGTCATCCTCAGCTGTGGCATTATGCAAACCACTACATAGTTATTAAAAGGAACCACAATGGAGCCCAACATTTCTGTTGCTAAGCAAGGCGGTTAAGTGAGTTTTGCCCCATTTTATGAGCTTTTTTGCTATAGTTCTTAAGTAAACCCTTGCAGCTGTTAAGTGAATCATGTGGTCATTGAGTGAATCTGGCTTATCCCATTGACTGCTTGTCAGAAGCTGGCAGTAATTCTTTATTGGCCAAGTGTGACTGGACACACAAGGAATTTGTCTCCAATGCAAAAGGTCTCAGTGTTCACACGTATAACAAGAAGTGATAGGTCATAGATCATAAATCATAGAGAATCATTTTCTCTTGATAGTACCAAAATGAATGAGCCTGATCCAGGTTTATATCCCCATGTTTGAATCACCAAGATATGAAATAACTGCCATCATCCCCTATTCAGGCAATGTTGTGACAGCTAGTTTGTTATAATGGTTAAATATTATACAGGCTCTAGTCCTGCTTTAGGCACAAAGCCAGCTCGGTGACCTTGGGCCAGTCACTCTTTCTCAGTCCTAGGAAGGGCAAACCACTAATGAAAATATTTATTATTATTTATGTACTAAGAAAATTGTATATGGCCATCCAACTCACTCAGTGACTCCAGGAGACTTACAGAAATAAAATCCCAATACAAAAGCCAATAAACTCACATCCAATAAACCCACAAACACCTGATATATTTCTGTGGTCCCCAGCCCTGTTGGTCAAACCACATCTTCAGGGACTTTTGAAAGAGTGTCAAATTGGGGGCTAATCTTATCCCTGCAGGGATGATGCTCCACAGAGAGGGAGCCACCATGGAGAAGGTCCTGGACAGACCTCATTAAGAGAGGAGACCACTGTGGTGGATTGGGTAGATATAACTGGGGAAAGATGGTCCTTCAAATAGTCCTTCAAATCTTGCCAAGAAAACTTCAGGGACTCGTCCAAGCAGCCATCAGGAGTCAAGACTGATTCAAAGGAGAAAGGAACACAATTACTTTTGATTCTACTTGGAAACTGTTTCTGGACTTTGTGCTTGAAGTGGAAAAACATGAAATGTTGATTTTGGGTTTTGCTGATTAGGTTTATTGTTATAGAAATGGCTAGTTTGTGTTATTATTTAAAAGTAAAAAGTTGAGTTTGACGCTATTATCTTATTCTACTGTACCAACACTTGGAAGCCAACACTTTTTTTCTTTCTTTTTCCTTTTTGCCCTACAGTTTTCTCTTTTTCCTTCCTTATTTTCTTTTGTATTTTGCATTTATATTATATTTTGATAAACATTTATATTATATTTTGATAAATACAAAATTTGAACCAATGAAAAAGACTGACTTCAAAGCAGGAAAAAGAAATAGTTCTATTACAGATTTTTTTTTTTGTGAAGCAGTTTATACCAGACCTGAAATTTCAGACCTAGACAATGTAGAACTACATCGCCTTCGGTTCGATCTAAGTATAGTACATAAAATCATACATTGCAATGTCCTACCTGTCAATGAATACTTCAGCTTCAACCACAACAATACAAGAGCACACAATAGATACAAATTCAAGGTTAACCTCACCAAACTTGATTGCAGGAAATATGACTTCAGCAACAGAGTGGTCAATGTCTGGAATACTCTGACTCTGTGGTTTCTTCCCCAAACCCCAAAAACTTTCACCTTAGACTGTCTACTATTGACCTCACCCCTTTCCTAAGAGGTCTGTAGGGGGCGTGCATAAGTGCACCAATATGCCTACCATCTCTGTCCTATTGTTTCTTTTTTCTTATTTGTATCCATTTCATGTATTCATAACCATGTTTATACTTATATCTGTTATCTAATATCGCTTGACTATATATATATATATATATATATATATATATATATATATATATATATATATATATATATATATATATATATATATGGATCTTTGGTTATTCGGGTTTTCTCCCGCGTAAGATTCAAAGTATCTAGGCAACGCTTTCGATGAAGTCTCATTCATCATCTTCAGGCTTGCTTCTTCGGCTCTGTGCTTCTCAGAGTGATGTGAGCTTTCAGCTGCTTCTTCCTTCTAACTGCCAGTGGGGGTGTGACTTGACTGGGTGGGGGCTTGGCTGCGCTCCGATTGGGTGGGGGTGTGTTCTCATTGGTTGGAGGCTTGGCTGTGTTCTGATTGGTTGGGGGCTGGCCGTGTTCTGATTGGCTGGAGGCGTGCTCTGTTCAGGTGGGGGCTTGGCGTGCTCGTGCTCAGGCTAGTCCCAGCTGCTGGGGATTTGAGCTGGTGAGCTGGGATCTTGCTGTTTGGCTTTGAGTTCGTGGTCGTGCCACATCTTCATGGTGGGGGTCAGTTCGCTTCATGTATGGCTCAGATGGGTTTGAAGTGGGTAGTGATGCAGCTGCAGTGCGGCTTCTGGTCTGTGGTCGTGTCTCATCTTCTGTGTGGGTGTGAGTCTGATTTTACGTGGAAGTGTGGTGGTGGCATCTTGTGTGGCCCTTGTGGGTGTGGATCTGGTGTCATTCATCATGTTGGGTACTCGCCTGTTCATGAGGGTGGGTTTCCAAATGGCTGGTAAGCGGGAGGTGTCATCTCTTTTATTCATGCTGTGTGGGCGTTTTTCTATCTCTATGGCTTCTCTGATTATTCTGCTGCTGAAGTGTTCAGTTTTGGCGATAGTTCTGGTATTTTTAAAGTCAATCTCATGTCCTGTGGCTTTGAGGTGTTGGACCAGGGAAGAGATTGGTTCTTCTTTTTTGATTGAGTTCTTATGTTCTTCAACGCGTGCACTTATTCTTCTGTTAGTTTGTCCAATGTATGTGGTGAGGCAGGCAGTGCAAGGGATTTCATATACCCCTTGGTTTTGAACAACACCTAAAAACCGAACTAAACACTCTCACCAACGTACTAACAGCCAATGGATTTCAAAGAAAGAAGATCACCCACCTAATCCAAAAAGAAACCCCAACCAAAATCCAAGACAGAGAACAAGAGAACGGCAAAGCCCTCCTCCCATATATAAAAGGCACTACAGACAAAATCAGCAAGATCCTCCAAAAACACAACATTAAAACAGCATTCTGCACAAACAGAAAAATATCCATCATCCTAAGAAACCCTAAAGACAAAATCGAGTTAGAAAACCAAGGAGTATATGAAATCCCTTGCACTGCCTGCCTCACCACATACATTGGACAAACTAACAGAAGAATAAGTGCACGCGTTGAAGAACATAAGAACTCAATCACAGGTACTTACATGTATGGCATTCAGCTTTGTTCGGGTATTTTCCCACGTCATTGTAGTTGTGCTTTTTTTTTTTTAAAACAAGTTTTATTAATTTTCAAAACACAAATCATCATTATCCGTTACATGTTTAAACCTTTTTCCATTATAAATTTAACAAGTCAGATAAACTATAATTCTGTTTTAAACCATTTCCATATAAACATACAAAAACCTCTTATCCAGTTTCTCTTTATTTCTCTTTACTCTTATTCAATTTTATTATTATTATTTCATCTATTTCTTTCTGACTTAGTTACCATTATTCTCATTCTATATTTCTGCAAGGTTTTATTAATTCTCCCCCCCCAAAAAAACATATACACACAACACACAAAACATAAAAAAAATCTTTTTGGAAAGTAACTTGGACCCAGGTATCTCTCTCTTTATGGACTTCAATTATATTCATGCTCATCTTACATATCATTACTTATTTTATTTACCATTCTAAGTCTTCTATATTAACTTCTCCACATATTTCACTCTTCTTAATTCTATCTTAATTAATCATCTAATTTGAGTCATTATATTTGTATCTTTTGTCCATTCTTTATTGTCCCTTTGTCTCGTTCCTTATAAAAAAAAAGAAGTTTCTCCTGAAATCACTAATCAGAGTATGATGCCTTTCTATCTCCCCCCTAAATTAATCAAATTAACCTTTAAAATAACGCCCAATACCCAATCCGATTTTGCTTGGTACATTCTATCTGAATAGTACATCCAGAATAATTAAATACATAGTTAAACAATAGATCTAAATATTAAAAACAAATACTATAATAGAAATTTTATAATAACATCAATACCATAATCTTATTAAACTCCTTAATTAAAGCTCAATATTCTAAACCTCCCCTCATATTATTAAATTTTAAAACCAATCATTATTAAACATTTCAACATTTTAATCTCTTATCAACTCTTAAACCATTTAAGTTTTCTATTTCTAATACAATACTACAATATCATCTTATGTACCTTGCCAAATCTCTTTGAAGAAATTATACTTTATCCTTTATCCCTAAAAAAGATTCCTTTTTTCCCATTTAATTTCAAAACTTTGTAGCTTTTCTCCACCTTTTCCCTTTCTTTCTTCTCCCAACAAACCTTTCTACCCCCCCTTCTTCTAGCCTCTGCCTTACTGGCTTCCCTTCTCTGTCGTATTCCTTTTCCCTTTTGTTTACTATCATTATATTGATTTTGCACCTTATTTTTCCCTTTCTTAAGTGTTTTTTAAATCTTAAGTCCTTTATTTCTCTTCCTTTCCCTCTTCCTTCTTTCTTGGTCGAGTTCTGAAATTTATTAAAAATGGCTTCCTCTCCTTCTTCTTCTTCTGCTGTCTTCATCTGTTGTAATGTTTGTTGATAGTTAATAAGCGCCATTTCTAAAAAAAGGAAGGCTTCTTTCAAACCAGCTTTACCATTTTTTTTTTTTGCTTGTTCATAATCTTTTCTCAGTTCCTCAATAGAAAGAGCCATTATAAATCTTTTCTTTTCTTTTCCCCTTCTTTCTTCTTACAACAACCAGAATATTCCAAAGAAAAAATAAAACAGTCCCAAAGTTATCAATCAGTCCAAACCAAGGCAGAGTTCTCACTTTCTCCTCCTGGGGTAGTATCAATCAGAGAAAAAGAAAGTCCAAATCTGTTTCTTAAAATCTTATTGCAATATATTTTAGTCTTCAAATCCTTAAGGCATCTCCTCCAACAAAGTCTTAGCATACAAATATTTTTTTTTTTAGTCCTCTCTCTTCCCACTCATCGCTTAAAGCCAGTTTTCACCTAAAAAAATAGGTTTCTTAATATTCACTTATTTATTCCGTAGGAAAAGAGGGTAAGCTTTGCTTTCAGCACCATCAAACTGCCGCTTTTTTTCCTCTTCTAGAAGGTATCATTCAGAAAGTCATACTTTTCAGGAATTTTGTTAAATATGTCTTAGAGTCCTAGGAACCAAGAAAAACTTTCTCCTTTCAAAAACTTTCTCCACTTCCTCCTGCGCATTCTTACCCAGCTGCCAGCTTCTTTGTGGCGGCCATTACGGACCGCCGCTGCACCGTCTTGGGAAGAGGGGGTTCTGCCGGCCGGGGAGGGGGTCTGCAACACCCCCAAACCCCTCTCCGGATCCCCCCTACCTTCAGCTGCCCCTGCAGGGCAGCCTAGCTCCGTACCCGTCCGGATCGGAGCCCCAAAAGCGGCTAGCGCAGCAGGGATCCCTGCCGCTCGCGAAGCCGACAAACCGGAAGATAGTAGTTGTGCTTTTAAAGTTGTAGCAACGTTTCGGCAGAATCTCATCTGCCATCATCAGGCTTCTGTATTGTGTTCCTCTGTGAGTCAGACTTTCACAGCCATTTCTGTTTTAAATTTGGGGCTAGCCTACTGCTGTGCCAGAATGGTTTTTTTCTTCATCCTGATTGGTTGGGAGTCTTGGTCTGTGTTTATTGGTCTTGGAGTTTGCTGTGTTCTGCTTGATTGGTGTTTCTAATATTTTCTGTCTGTTTTTTGGCTCTTTTTGTATCTTGATTGGCTGGCAACATTGTGTTACTTTATTGGAGGCCTTTAGTGCAGCTTGGCTCCGGGTAAATGGACGGCTATGATTAGTTAGGAAGCTAGGTTTCATCTGGGTGCCTGGTTGGGGTGTGTTTGAGCTGGAGGTATCAGGGGGGATCTGTTTGTGCCCAGGTGTTTGCCTGGCTTGTGGTGTGGAGATTTTTTTGTTTGTGAGTGCAGGCTTCCAAATGATTGTCAGTCTGGTTGAATCATCTCTTCTATTCATGCTTTCTGGTCTTTTCTCAATCTCTATGGCTTCTCTGATGCCACTATAGAAAACCCCAGCCACAGAATCATCAGAGAAGCCATAGAGATTGAAAAAAGACCAGAAAGCATGAAAAATTTGATTCCCTGCATCTATGCTTGTACTCTCCATGTTTTATGACACACATTGAGATTGGTAAGAAGCAGCTCTAAACGAGAAACAGCAGCAGTTTGAATTCCTGAATCAGATCCTTCCTTCTTAAAGCATGAATAAGGTGGCAATTAAATAGGGTTGTGAAAAAGAGATACAGGGAGACCAGAGGTGCTATTCAGCAGGTTCTGGAGAACCAGTAGTGGAAATTTTGAGTAGTTTGGAGAACCGGCAAATACCACCTCCGGCTGAAGATTTTACAGTATCCTTCCCCTGCCACGCCCACCAAGCTACGCCCACAGAACCAATAGTAAAAAATTTGAATGCCACCACTGAGGTAGACCATGACTTTTTGTTGCTAAGCAAGACAATTGTTTAGCTTTGTCTCATTTTATGTCCTTTCTTGCCACCATTGTTAAGTGAATCACTGCAGTTGTTACATTAGTAACATGGTTGTTAAGTAAATTTAGCTTCCCCATTGACTTTGTTTATGGCAAAAGGGGCTCACATGATCTCAGAACACAGTGACTGTCATAAATATGAACCATTGCCAAGGGTATATACTGTATTTTGATAACATAATACTGGTGATGCTGCAATGGTCATAAGTGTTAAAAACAGTCATAAGTCATTTTTTTCAGTAAAAATGAACAGTTGTAAATTCAGGACTATTTGTATTTATGTTTCATCTATGGTACTTAAAGATCTATAGGTCCCAAGCAAAAGAAGGCAGGACTAGGTGTGAAAGTTTTCTGTCTTTCTATGTGCACATCGGTCTATCTTTCTCTTTATCTACCAATCACAACATGCGCTCCACGCAGCCATGCCTGGCTATGCCTACACATCTAAGATGGCACAGCTGGACTTTGACCACAGTCTAGGATGGAGACAATACTGTAACTGTTACAAAACCCTCAGCATAATGCTTGAGTTCTAAAAGAATATTGGGTAACTGTCAATGGGAACAACTTGTGGATGTTTCATGGGATTTTTATTGACTTGGGTTGTTAGCTTCAGGTGTAGAAAGATCAATGCGTAGAATAGAGAAGAAAATAAATAATATTTATAGGCTTGAGCAGCTCATCCCCATCCCCACCCCGGTGAAGAAGGCTTGTAGGAAAGAAAGTCTGCGGTGGATCAGTCCCAAGCTGCCATTTTGGAAGTGGCAAAAGGATGCATGCTGTGCTAAAAGCTTGCAAAGAGACCATGTTGTACCACTCACTTTAGCATCTGGAATACATTACTGAGGAGGGAAAGTAAAGGATGTATCTGTGTGTGTATGTGTGTATGCACTCAGATGTAAGAGACACCAAGAGCCCTAGTGTGTGGGTGTCTGTCTCTGTGTATGTTTTATTGCAAGATGAAGGGAGTGGAGTGGAGAGAAGCTAAAAAAGTAGAGCTCAAAACAGATTGGTCATGGGTAGGTTGCTGAATATGGTAGAACAACTGCAGATTTGAAGTCTTTTTCAAAAGGCAACTGGACTTTCTTTGTTTTACTTTCAAGACGTTTCACTTCTCATCCAAAAAGCTTCTTCATTTCTGATTTCAGTCAGAACTGAAGAAGCTTCTTGGATGAGAAGTGAAATGTCTTGAAGGAAAAACAAAGAAAGTCCAGTTGTTTCTTGAAAAGCACCTTTGGGACAAACATGACCTGGATTGTTGAGAATCTCCATAGACATTTAGCAGATTTGAAGATGTATGGTTTCTATTTATTGGCCGATTTAACTGAAGGGGAACATTTACTGCAGACTGAAAAAGACTGGGCTTGTGTCATTTCTTGAACATCTGTGCTGGATACCCTCTGAGGATGCTGCTAATAGAACTGATTACCATAAAACATGATGATTTGTTATTACAGACTTCGACAGCCTGAGGTCTTTTTGAAGTGCTGAACTTCAACCTTCCTAATTCCGGCCATCTGAAATTTATGAGATTGTAATCCAAGGTACTTGGAGGAGAATAGGTTGAGGAATGGAAAGGTCTGGATTTTTCAAAAATTGTTTCATGACGATGGATGGGTGTACATTTTCAAGGGCAACTTATCCCCTGTGAAGGTCTGGTATATTCTTATGGTCTCCACATAGCCACACTGCCCTGCAAGATCTTAACAATAATCCGGATTTGATGCTGCCTTTGCTACAAGAATGTGCATAACATTAGCATGGAAGAGTCATTTGTTCACCATGCCCTGTTTAAGTGATGCAGGTAGTCCTCAACTTACGACCACAATTGAGCCCAAAATTTCTGTGGCTGAGACAGATGTTGAGTTTTGCCCCATTTTACAACCTTTCTTGCTACAGTTATTAAGTGAACCACTGCAGTTAGTAACACAGATCTAAAGTGAATCTGATTTCCCTGTTGACTTTGCTTGGCAGACGTTCATAAACGTTGATCACATGACCCTGGGAACTTCTTGCCAAACATCTGAATTTTGAGCACCTGACCATGGGGATGCTGCAAAGGTCATAAGTTTGAAAAATGGTTGTAAGTCAATTTTTTCGGTGCCATTGTAACTTTGAACAGCCACTAAACGAATCTTGTAAATTGAGGACTGCCTGTACCACGGGATGAATATCACATTTGGGTACCGCTAGCTTTTTAAAATTTGTGGGCAGTGAAACTGAGTGGAAAATTTATCCAAGGGAAGAACAGGGTCTCCCTCAGTTTCTGCAAGACAGATCTCCCCCATTAGCAGTGGTGTGATAGCATCTCTTTGGAAAAAGACAAGAGAAATCTCATGGAAGATTTCTGCTTCTGAAATTGAATGGAAGCAGTAAAGACAAGGGAGACTTCAGCGAAGATTCATTCTCACCCCTTCCCCATCTGGCCACTAAGTCTGGCTAGCCAAAAGTCTCTTCTTCCTTGGAAGTACACTTTAAGGCAATTTTCTTACATCAAATTAGATAAACACTGGTAGGAGAGGGAAAAAGTCCAGCAAGATATGGTGCTTTGTATCGATTCCATATTCTCAATATGGGATGTCTAACATGATTTTTACAATCCACAATTTTGACTTCGTTGTACCATAAATATCCATGTTGATTTGCAGCAGAGAATGGCTATTTGGTGTTTCTAAATCTGCAGATTAGATTGCGAATATTTTTTTTCTGACAGTGGAACAAAAGACGGGAATCTACAAGTAGTAAAGTTTTCCAGGGTTTTGTCTGAAAGACATTTCCAGACATTTCCTTGCCTTTCTGAATTGTATAGGAAAGCATCATTTAGACCAAAGGTGTCCAACCTTGGCAACTTTAAAACTTGTGGACTTCAACTCCCAGAATTCCCCAACCTGACCCTAAAATTAATAAAAACCAATATCTTAAGGAATTCTGCTTGGTCTCCTTCTAAACCAGTGTTTCCTAATCTTAGCCATTTTAAGATGTGTGGAGTTCATCTTGTGAAAGTCTTCAAGTGGTCAAGTTGACACCTCTAATTTAGATTATACAGATTGTCAATACTTTCATAACATCAAAGTAGGATTTTTAATTTTTGTTTTGTTTTTGCCACTGCCTCTCCCAAATTAGCTTCTTAACTCAATTACCAATTTTTAAAATTCTGAATAAAACTTTCCCTTCCTCTTTTCTGAAAGAATGATGTAACAGTTGCTGGAGCTGGAACAATTTTACACAAGGATAGACTTTAGCTTAGTACGTGAGCATTTGTGGAAACAAGGAACAAAACCTGTGAGGAGACACAGCTAAATCACACAGAGGTGAAAATCTTATGAGTTCTCTAGTTCAGATTCAGCTCTCCTGTCACTTTAATGATCAGTCTATGATTTTATTTTATTTTATTATTTGACATAATGAATAAAAATTAAAGTAAGATTATTCAGTCAGTAGATAGCATTAGTTTACCTAAAATTCCATGACAGATTTTATTTTTTCAAACTTCAAACTTCAAAACCAATAATGACACATAATGAGTCTTCCAAGCTGAGTTCTTTATTGTTTCACACCTATAGACAAAATCTTGCCAAATTGAGGACTCTACTGTCTGCATTTACAATATACTATGGGAACCATTAGGGGCTCTCTTTGCCCTCTTTTTCTCATATAAAATATCTTGACTGAGTTGTCTCTTATTCCTCTGGAATCACCCCTCTCTTCTGGGGATTTATCTCCTTACTATATACTGTATCACCCTTGGTAACTTACAGGTATTTTGACTTTAACTCCCAGGATTCCTCAGCCAGAATGTGTCAGATGCAAAGAATCAAGATCATACATTAAGTTGCAGTTAAGATTTTTTGCTCAAGTCTATATACAAGAATCTAGTCAACTAAGGTTAAAATTGGCCTCAGATAAGGGTCAACAAATTCAAGAGGGATTGGACTTGGACCATTTGTGAGGATGTAAGCTGATGATGCACTTAACTCCACCCCCAACTCTGCCTGCTCTTTTACACCATGGGGAACACTTTGCAGAAGTCTGTATGTTCTTCAGAAGCAGGTAACACATCATTCTGGTAAATAGAAAAATTTCCTTGAATCAAATTTGCTTGCTGGGAACCATATACTTTCAGAAAACTGAATCTACACAGCTTTCTTAGCAACAGAGTGTTTGGGACCTCTTGTCAGATGTTGACTGGGGAATTCTGGAAGTTGAAATTTATGCATCATAGAGTTGACAAGGTTGAGAAATATTGATTTAGAGTGATAAATTGCAGGTAGATCTACAAGGATCTGTCTGAACTGGAATGGAAGGGTTTCAGAACTCAAAGGCTACGATGCTGACAGAGACATTTTGCTCTGATACATCAGTTCTTACATCCTTTTGAATATTACAACTGGATCTATCAGGTTACATTCTTTGCTCCTAGATATATTCCTTATGAATTAATGCTGTAATTGAGGCTAAACCCCCCCCCCCCACCCCAAATCAAGGCTCTAAACTTCTCTACTACAAGGCATTCTCATGCTGGGGAATTCTGCAAGATGCAGTCCAACCATCTTAAAATTGCCAACTTTGACAAACGCTATTTTGTCCAGAAATCCTCTTTGGTCTACAGTTTAATTTTAACATGTTAGAGAAGTTGATGTGTTCTTCAGAAGGGAGTAAAACATCATTCTGATAACTGAAAAGAATTCCTTTAATTAAACTTGCTTGCAGGGAATCATATACAGGTACATTCATGCAGTACTCTTGGCAAAGGATCAGTATGGTTTTTTGTTTTCTTTCAGTTATAGTATCCAGCTATGAATCAGGCCACCATTTTTCGCTTCTCTTCCCAGACAGAGTTGGCTAGGGGCTAAGCCAGATCTTTTTGCTACAACAGAGTCTATGTTGTAGGAAAACAATCATGAGGGATCCTTGATGCTCTCTGAGCTTGGTTGTTTTTTTTGTAGATGTTTCATTATCCAGGCTAGATAACATTAGCACTAGTGCTGATTGTTACATATTACCTTATATAGCCAGCTGAGTGGAGTTCTGTAGCCAGACTCCACCAATTGGCCCAGCCACTGGCGGGAGAAATAAAGACCCATCAGTGGCTGAAGCTTTGGACAGTGCTGGCTACATAAGCTGGCACCCACCGCAAGTTCACGGCTTGCATTTTGTCACCTTAATAAAGGAGTTGACTGTTGCTCTGCATCCGCCTCTTCACTTGCGCCCATCTAACACTGGCGACAAAGGTGGGATACTGGAAGAAAAGAGACCAAGGACACCACGTGAGCACCAATCGCCAATTCGAGCCCCGCGACCATTGCGACCCCAGTGACCAACATGGCTCACCAACCGATGTCGATTCCCTACGACCCAGCCAAGGAGAAATGATCATCATACGTGGGCGAATTCAAACTGCATCTGGAAGTAAACAGACTACAGGCAGCCCCAGATGTGAAGAAGTGAGTGCTATTCCTCACATATTGTGACTCGGAGCTGTACAAACTGGCCGAAGCCCTCATGGCCAATGACCTGGAGAATGTATCATGGGACAAGCTCCAGCGGTCACTGAAGAAGCACTTTGACCCGACCCCCTCCTATCTGGTGAACTGCCATGAATTCTACACAAGGAGCCAGAGAGAAGGGGAAACCATCAACATGTTCGTGGTGGCTCTTCGGAAGCTATAGAAGAACTGTAAGTTCCCCGACGCCGAAGGCATGATCTGGGACCAGCTGATCCTCGGAATGAAGGACCTAACTCTCCAGAAATGCCTGCTGGCCAGAGAGGAGGTCTCCTTCAAAGAGGCAATCGATGAGGCCCAGGCTGCGGAGTCCTCTGACAGTTCCACCGCACGCATCAAGGGGACTGAGAAGGTGCATGCCACCCAGGCTGACCGACATGAACATTGAAATGCACCCAGCTCAGAGACCAGCGATGACGAGGAAGAAGATCCACTGGATCAAGACAAGTAAGCCCGCTGGGAAGCAGGGACCCAGGCCGTGTGGGGGATGAGGGGGAAACCACCCTCAGTCAGTATGCCGCTTCATAGACACTATCTGCCTGCGATGTGATTGCAAGGGTCACATCCCAGAACCCTGCAGAGCCAGCCAGCTGGCCAACAGACAAACCAAGAAGGTGGCATCCCTCAACTGACAATATGGCCACCAAGGGGGAAGCCGGAAACCTTTCGGCGGGAAATTCAAGCGCCGAGATGATGTCAGAGAAGAAGAAGCCCACTTCACATTCGTAGGGTATGCCCAGACCCAAATGAAAAGGACAGATGCCTACAAGGCCAGTAAGATCATGGCCACTGTAAGCATCAAGGGCCAGCCGTGCCGCATGGAGGTGGACTCGGGTTCCTACATCTCCCCAGAAAGGATCTGGCACCCCCTTCTCAGAATAACTATTTTAATTAAATAGCATCAATTATTGTGAGGTATTGCTTACACTCTCTCCATCCATCCATTTATCCATTTCTATAACTCCATTACCCATTTTCAACCAAGTAACTCTGGCCAACTAAAATTATAAACAATAAAACTATTAAAAATAATTAAAACACCCCAAAAATAGATACAGCAGCCAAGATAGTTAACCAACTTACAGTAACACCAAGAAACAGGAATCTTCAAACATTTTGAGTATGCAACCATTTTTTTAACTTGCAAAAGTCTAACAGGGTTGGGGCCATTCTAATCTGTGAGGGGAGAATATTCCATGAAATAGAAGCTACAGCAGAAAATGCCCATTTTTTAGTTCCCGTTAGTTGGAACTCTTTGGCTGATGACATCTGCACCATGCTTAATCTGTTGGATCTGATCAGATGGGTAGAAATTCTTGGATAAAGATATCCCTTAGATTATCCAGTCCCAAGCCATAGAAGCTAGTACCTTTTATTGCAATTATATGGTCTGAGAAGGAGCTTCCAGATGTTTGATTCCTGAATCTATCATCTTCCATTTGACATCTTTCTGAGAACATGCTTGCCCACTCATGTGCCAAGACCAGAGCAATCCTCTAGCATTGTGCTTCATTCGATGAGCTAAGCTGTAGTTTAGTAATAGGTTACATGGCTCATGCCAGCTGGAGATCACATTGGGCTAAAACAGCCAATTCAGTTTAAGGCTTTATAACTGTTTGCAGTTATAAAGTTGTGCCAGACATTTGTTATGATAGGCAGAATGGTCTGTAGGTGGTTTTATAGAGAGCAGGCAGCAGATTTGTCTGAGCTGTGATTTGCCCGGTGGTTTTAAATAGTAGATGAACCAAGGTAGCGTTAGGGTTAGGATTAGTGTTGTGTTGTATTCTCATTATAAGCCACCAAAAAAGGTTCAGGAGGAGGCAAGTCTTGTCATTTTATCTTGGTGCAGCCAACCAATGAAAGGGTGTTTTCTGAGACTTAGTCTCTCATCTGAACTTGGAACATGTACCATTTTGAATTTCAGAAACCAAAATTGAAACCTGATACAAGTTTGGGTCCGAACATCATCAAAGCTGGCATCAGCCAGAGCATAGAAAACTCAAAGAAGTAGTGTAAAATCAAAAGATGTAGAGAGACCAGGCCCATAGAATTGCAAGAGTGGACACAACTGAATGGATATCATCAGCATCAACATCAACATTATCACAAGTTTGAGTTTCAGATTCTGGTTTTCGCGAATTCAAAGTGGTGACCAAAGATGGATGACAAAGATTGAGTCACAGGTACCTATCTAAGTTCAAGATGATAATTTCCATTGTTCACTCTATCCTATGGCCTAGGGTTTTACAGGTAACTTTGTTTATAGTTGCTGAGATGTTAAAACCTCACCTTCAAGCTAATTTGTATTATAAAATTAAAATAAGTGATCTTTAGCTTTTGATTCTTCCACTATTCTCCCATCCATTTGTCTTATCCTATCCTTAATCTCCAAAGCACCAGAAGACAGGACAAGAAGCAATGCATGGAAACTAATCAATGAGAGAACCAAGCGAGAACTAGGGAGAAATTTCCTGACAATGAGAACAATTAATTAGTGGAACAGCTTGCCTTCAGAAGTCATGGTGCTCCATTACTGGAGGTGTTGAAGAAGATATTGAAATGTCTTTTATCCAGAATGGTATAAGGTCTCCTGCTCAAACACAGAGTTGGACTAGAAGACCTCCAAGGTCCCTTCCAACTCTTGTTATTCTGTATGACAATATTCACCTTTCTAGTCTTATCTGCCATTTATATCTTTAATAAACTTTGAAGAGCAA